>NC_022017.1:19105446-19164857 GCF_000317375.1 Microtus ochrogaster
ATAGTCAATGCACACCCTCACACCTGCAAACACAATGAAAGTCAATGTACACGGTTACACCTGCAAACACACTGACAGCCAATGCACACCTTCACACCTGCAAACACACTGACATCAATGCACACCCTCACACCTGCAAACACACTGACATCAATGCACACCCTCACACCTGCAAACACACTGACAGTCAATGCACACCGTCACACCTGCAAACACACTGACAGTCAATGCACACCTTCACACCTGCAAACACACTGACAGTAAATGCACACCTCACACCTGAAAATACACTGACAGTCAATGCACACCTCACACCTGAAAATACACTGACAGTCAATGCACACCTCACACCTGCAAGGATACTGACAGCCAATGCACACCCTCACACCTGCAAACACACCGACAGTCAATGCACACCCTCACACCTGCAAGCACACAGCCAATGCACACTGTCACACCTGCAAACACAATGATAGTCAATGCACACCCTCACACCTGCAAACACAATGATAGTCAATGCATACCTTCACACCTGCAAACACACTGACAGCCAATGCACACCCTCACACTGGCAAACACACTGACAGTCAATGCACACCTTCACACCTGGAAGCATCAGAATGGATACCGGTGGGGATGTTCTTGGATCACCACTGACATCATACTTACACCCTGTGCTGTGTAGGCTCCACTTGCCTTACACTGCAAAGGCTGCTACCAGTGTCTGAAGACAAAATTAATGTGGATTATATTAGTGTAAATGGACCATTAGGCAAGATTTTAGAGTAAAATATGACTTGAACAATACTGTCTTGCTGCATTGCCAGCAAGCAGAGAATTATTTAAGTAGATATAGATATTAATATTGCATCACAACCAGAATGAATGACAATTCATCTGGCAGCATCAGGACACAAGCTCTTTGGGATTATATGTTTGGGTTTACTCCATCTGTCTAATCTTCAGTTTTCCTACCTCTGAACTTGAGACAATCACAGTAGCATCTACTTTACTGAATATTGCTGCAATGGACACAGGTCAAAAACCTGGAAGCTATTTAATCCAAAACTGACAAAACAATATTGAAGAAGTGTAAGGGAGTGATACCTATCCATCGCCCTCAGAAATGAAATGCATAAAATATTTCATCTCAAACTTAGTGCCCAGTAAACTGATCACTGATGTAAATTTCGAAATTAAGATCTATTGACAGAAAGGTGGAAAAACAGCTCATAGAATTTTAAGTGGAAAACAATTGCTCTATCATACAATTTACCAAAATAGTCAACGGGGATGACTATTCATTATCAAGCACGTTATATGCATCCCATTATCCTTGTAAAAGTGCTCTGAGGAAATTGATTTAGGAAGCCTATTAATAGAGTAGCGTTTTATAGGATGGAAGGATGTTTAATAAGCAGGTGTAAAAGAGTGTAGGGTAAAGGTGTAAAAGTTGATTATTGTCAGGTGATGTTGGACAGAGGCACTGAGGACTCAGATAGTATCCTTGAATTTCTCTCAAACCTCTAGGGACTTCCTACTAGACTGAACTTTCAACATCTTAGGAAAGAAATCAGGAAGATATAGGCGAGTTCATTAATCTGGTGCATTCATGCAGAGAGTTACTGAGACAATGAGTATATCACCAAACCAGTGAAGGAAAATGATCCAAAGCAGTTGTCAAAATTAGGCAGCTATGGGCCATCGAGGTGTCTTGGTGAGTAACAGCCCTAGCCACGGAAGCCTGAAGGCCTTAGTGTGTTTCCTAGAGCCTACATAAAAAGACAGATGCAGTGGCGGGCTTCCAACAGTCAAGTATTAGAGGGAAAGGTTAGACGGACACAGGACTGGACAGAAGCTTAGTGGTCAGACAGCCTTCAGAATGCAGTGCATCTGGGAAAATAAGAAGAGACCCTGCCTTAGGGTGCAAAATTCACTCCTGAATGCTGTCTTCTGACCACCACAGATGTGCCATAGCACATGTGTTCCCATACTCACAAACATACACAAAATATAATTTTATAAAATTGTTCATCAACTAAATATTTGCCCATAATTCGCCACCACGGACGATTGATAAAATGCCATATGTATGAATACATAGAGTGTTTATGAATACACAGTGTTTATGTACATATTATAAAACAGTCTATGTATTATATTCTATAGAATGTACATATATAATCTTAATAGATAACTTTAAGATCTTTCTAGAGAAAGAGGGGTTATAACTTAAGTTATAATTAAAATTAATTTTAGTTGTATGTTTACTTTCAGAAAGTGCCTGTTAAATTAGAAAACAAAAATTGCAGTAGTTTTATAACTGGATGGTGAAAACAGATAATTACTTGCCACTAACCTTTAGCAGAATAATATAATGTAGATAAATTGTTTTAATCATTTATTGTATTAAACTGCTAATTTAAATAGCTAATTTATTAATATTTTATCTAGACATGAATTTTGTTCAAGCACAAACAAAACATTTACTAGTCATTATCACACAAAGCATAATATTCTGTGAGCTTTAACTAAATCAATGAGGGAATCAATAGCAAATTTAATGCAAAATGTTACATAGAATAGCACCATTAATGATAGGACAGTGTTTGTTGTCCTTTTGTTTTAGCGACAACATAAAAACTTACAAGAAAACAGTAATGCCTTGTGACTTTCCTCCTAGTACTTATGGGACTCCACGAAGAAAAAAAATATAGTGAGACGCAGCATTGTGTATCACCTCACTGTGTACTGGGAAATGTGATGCATTCGCTTCAAGATTGGTGCTTAAATTAGTCCGGGCCGTGAATCCTAAAACCTTACGTACGCTGCCGCTCAGTGGTCAAAACTGGAAATAGCAAGCTGGAATCAAAGCAAGCTTGATTTTTAAATGATTTTTTAAAAAATTGAATGGGAAATGAAAATTCGTGTAATAAAAATTAAATTTTATATCTAGATTATTTTTATTAATAACCACTTCTATTATTAGTCGTTGGAAGTAATAATTATTGAAATATTATGATAATGGCCATTGTCGCATTTTAGACTCTGTATCTCTGATTTTTTTGTATAATTATATAGTCATATAATTATAATTTTTTTTGCATACATCTTTGCTTGTCAGTGTTTCTTTTTCCTTAGCCTATAGCATAGACAAAGCCAGTCCATTCTTTCCTTCTATCAGACTCTTCCCCCAAATTAAGAAAAGAGACAGCCAAAGGGACATTTTTTTCCTGTGCAAGTTTGGGCAACAGAGAATCACAGCCATCTGTGCCTTTTCCACCCCACCGATGTCCCCAATGCCACCGTGTTTTCACTCTCTAAGCGTCAGGTGGAAGTTTTCCCAACAAACCCGGAAGCTGGGGCTAGACATGAGGGCTGTCTCTGAAAGACAGCTGAGACACGTTTCTGACACTTTCACTTAAATGCCATTCAGTAGTGAGGTTTGCCACTGACTTTTTGTTGAGAACGGAAGACACTGAGAAGCCTTTGCTGGACTTTTGGAGGTTTAGAAGAGAATTGCTCTGATCACTCACTTTACAAAAACGGTTGGGACGTAAAACAAGTGGATGTATTTAATTACAATGGCCACTCTTATCCCGAGACTGTATTTTTTATGAATTTAACTCTTTAGTCCTTTTTTTTTTTTTGAAGTGCCAATAGTGGACATTTGCTTATGTGATTCAGTTTTGTCCCATATTTTCCCCATAAAATACAGTTTTGACTTATCTGTTAGCTGATGGTAGCCACTTGAAGAATCCCAATTGGGGCTCACTACCAGCAAGCACTCGGTAGACCCGCCCAGGGCCCGCTATTTACTGCCCGCTGTGATGGCCCTTTGCAGATAGAGCAGACACAGTCTCAACAACTCATTCCCTATCTATGCTCTCATTTTTTCCTTTAGCATAACAACCATTTCCTTCCTCTATTTCTTTTTCTCATTTTTTCCTTTATCACCTAATTTTTGTTATAGTGGGTATTAGTGTCAAATAACCTGGGGTAACTATTATTTTAAAGAATGTACCTAGGCTGTAAATGTGACGTTTCACCATAATTAGGGTAATTAATACCTCTCAAATCTATTTATATAGACTTCCTTGAAGGTAGTAAGCTCCTCAGCTATTACTTGTTACTACGGCTGTACTTGCAATCTTCCAAGATGGTAGGTCAGAAATTATTCAATTTATTACACCAAATGAATAAATGAACTGGAAACTTCATTTCTCTATTTAAGACTTATTGATTTCCTTAAAATCATTAAAAACTTGGGGGGGGATTTGTCTTTCAAAAACTACCAAATAATATAAAGAATTATTAAACTGATAAAGATTGTAGTTTCAGTTTAAGTAATAATAGAAAAGCTATATTAAGAGCATCATAAAAGTTTCACTTATAAGATCAAAATATAACATCTGTTGTTCCCTGTCAATTATATTAATTTTAAGTGTAGTTTCAGCTCAGAAACCAGATTTGCACATCTACTATTGATTTTTTTTTTGCTAGTGCCAGTAAAGAACTGGACTTTACAGTGAACGTGCAGGGGCATCACATGCACTTTGAGAGAGTTCTGAATGCTGTACATATATCTAGAAATGTCCCTGTCTAGTTAAAGAACGTCTTATTCTACCTGAAGAAGAAGCCCTAGACAAATGAAGTACAGGCAACTGGTCAACCTGAAGTATAATGGTATTATAGTTTATAAATATTTATTCAGATTTCATGTGATGTAAAAATTCTGAAATATCCCATTGAGTTGGTTCAAGCTTGTGCATTCATTAATAGCTGGTTCTGAAGTTAGTGTTTTCTTTTTCCCTTTTATGCTTGCTTCTGTTTTTTTTTTCTTGAGACAGGGACTCACTATGTAGTCCAGGCTAGCCTCTAGCCTTAAGAATCTAAGATTCTCTTGATTTAGCTTCCCGAGTGCTGAGGTTCAAGGCATACTTACCAGATCAGCATATTTTCATTTGTTCTAATTGACTTTGTTTCTATCATTTAAATGTTAAATAAAAGTTTCGCTATAGTTTCATACATGTGTATTACTGTACTTTGATTATATCCCCCACTACCTTGCTCTCTGTGTTCTATGCCCTCTTATTGGTCACCTTCTAAAAACATAATACAAACATAATTCCCATTCTCAACACATCTTCGTAATTAAGGACATGTACCAAACAGATACACAAGTTCCTAAGGAGTAATCTTTCCAGAGAGGAGATGGAAGCACGGTGGGGCCAGTTTGTTCCCTGACAGCCTCAGCAGGGTCCACACCCCCAGTGATGTCTCCATGGAAGTCAATGCAGTGTCTACACCCCCAGTGATGTCTCCATGGAAGTCAATGCAGTGTCCACACCCCCAGTGATGTCTCCATGGAAGTCAATCTCCTGCATTACTTCCTGCCCTCTAGCGGCGGTGTTAAATGACAAGGTTTGTGGAATGTACAGTTTCCAAGTCTAAAAATTAACCACTTCGTCGATTTCAAGCCACACAGACTTGTTCATGTCTTGAAACACAAACATTTCATTGATTTTTCACCTCCACAGAATGAAATAAATAACTTTAAATTAATCAATATAACCTGAAGTAAGTTCAATGCTTTCTCTCATTCGAATTAGAGTGAAATTGATAGGATCTCTGGTACAAATTTAATTGGGTAAAGTTCACATCAATACAAAAATCATATAATAGAAAAATAAACCTAAAGATCAATACATATTTGAGAATATCACACCCAGACACTTCAATACTAGTCCTTTACAAATGTTTCAGAGTATCATGATTAATCTGAGAAAAATTACAAGCTTTTCACATGAATGTCACATCATTAAAATTTAAAATATTATAGAATAGTATTATATTTATGGATTTTTAAGTTTCTCTGTGTGTGTGTGTAAGCTATGGCATATTTTCAACAGAGAGCTACTTTTGGGAGCTGGTGTTGGGAGCTATGTGAGTTCCAAGGATTAAACTCAGGTCCAGAGATTTGGTGGCATACTTATCTGCTAAGCTATTTCTCTGGTTCATGACTGAAGTTTTAGTGCAGATACATAAGAATCATTGGGATGTTAATACAATGAAATATAAAACACGTACCATATAATTCCTCTGGTAATGAATATGTGTAATTTCTTTGTTAAAATCAATCACGTAGCCATTGAAGGACCAAACAAATGTGAGATCCAGGGAAGGATCGAAGGACGCAGCACACTGCATCGTAGCGTTTTCTCCAACAGTGATATCAGCATTAATTGGGGCCAAAATGATTCGTGTGGGATCTGCATGTTTTGAAATAAAAAAGAGTAAATCACATTAAAAGACATTATGAGGCATCATATTATCTGGTATTGAAGAAGATCTGCCGCCTGAGGACCTCTGCTAACCATTATGAATAAGCTCTGGGTGGCCTTAAAACTGAACTTCAAGTACCTCCCAGCTCTTCCAAAACCCTACAATGTGGTTTAAGGGTGGTAACAACTTCAGATCCTAAAGCTCATTCAATAAAAGTGGGCCAGATATTTATACTAAAAGATGCAATGAACAGTCTAAGGATTTCCAAGGCCGATCACACACATGTACGTGCACACGTGCACATACAGACACACAAACCCAAGTAACAGAAAATCCAATACAACATGACTCCTACAAAATTATTAAACCCACATTAATTATCCCCAACTTATGAGAGCAACTTAGATGACAGGACAACTAATTCAAAAAAACAACTATGGACATTCTTAAATGGCTCAAAGGAAATACAAGTAAAATGAAAGCCAGTAAAACACAAACAGCTTAATAAAATGAGAAAAATTCAGGGTATATGAAAATATATTTGAATAGAGAGATACAATTACTGAAGAAACCCCAACCTAAAATAAAACTTGAAATGAAAACTTTAGCATGTCTATTAAAAAAGTGTAGTAGACTCACTAATAAAATATATCTAGCAGAAGATAGATTATCAGACTTAAAGACAAGGAAGAAGAATTGAATCACTCTGTCAAATAAAATAGTAAATTTTAAATAAAATAATAATTTTGAAACATGAACAAAAACATGTAGTCTTGGGAAGAAAAAGCCCTGTTATGAGTGACTTTCCTCTGGGATTAGAGACCTCCATCTTTGGTTGTTCAGCTGTACCTCTTGCAAAGTGATTATCTACTCTGAGCTTGTTGATTGTGTACACCCTTCATAGAGTGTTGCGAGCGTCGTGAGACCATCTGAGTATTTATCAGATCCCTACTACCTGTTATATACATCTCTGTCTTAATTGCATGTGACTCAGATAGGGTTAGAGTCTCTAAGTTGGAGAGACTAGGAAAGGGGATTCATCTATGCAGTTATGGGAAGCCCTCACCTCTACTAGGTAAAGGCTTTTCAGGTGTGGCCTGTTGTGGTCGGAGCACCCACATTCCTGCAAGCAACTTCTCCCATATGCTCTCCCAGGAAGCCCAAGAAGCTCATTGGTTCCTAAGAGAGAACTTTGGTAAAACCATGCCTCAGTTTGTCATTAGGACCAAGGGGAAGATGTTGCTTACATCTCCCCAAGAGAGGAAGTATAGCCAAAAGTGTAAATGTATAAAACAGTGATATAAATAAAAGAAAAGAAATAAAGGTTAAAGGAACAGAATATATTTTTTAAAGACTCATAGAAGAACAATTCTGAAATCCAGGGAAAGAGCTGACCACTAAGATGAAAGAAGCATATAAATCGATCTATCAAACAAACAAACAAAAGTCAAACACCCAAATAGTATCAGAAAGAAACTCCCTGTGTCATATAATTGTCAAAGCTCTAAATGTACAGAAAAAGGATATTAAAAACTGCAAGAGAGAAACACCAAGTCACAAAGAAAAGGATATCCATCAATTCTAATGATGGCAAGTTTTTGATGATGACTTTTCAAAGCCTAAAAGACATAGAGTGATGTCCTACAAGTTCTGCAAGACTGCAGATGACAACCCAGACAACTATGCTCGCTAAGATACTATGATCACTAAAACCATGATTGAAGGGAAAGGAAAAGTTTTCCATGACAAAAGCAGACTAAAAGAATTTGCTATCACCAAGACACCCCTACAGAGTATAGTGGAGAAATATCTCAGATTGAAGAGAAAAATAAGTATATCCAAGAAACTAGAACAGAAAATAAACAATGTTAGGTCAGCTCTTGAGCAGAGGAAGACCAAGAAAAGAAATACTGCAAGATTAACAAAATGGCATGCATCAACACATATCATTTAATAATAACTTTGAATATCCACTCGTTTAGGTCCCCATTCAAACAGCATAAGCTTGCACAGATTGGAAAACAGTACCCATCATTTTTCTATCTCTGAGAAACATACCTCCTTATCAAAGATCGATAGATATGAAAGGATGAGCAAAGGATTTCCACGTGAATAGAAACAAGAAATAGTTTATAAGAGGACTATGATAGCACAGGATATAAGACCAACGATTGACAAATGAGATCTCAGAAAACTAAAAAAAACTTCTATACAGCAAAGTAAGTCATTTGTCTAATGAAGAGGGAACCCACAGAATAGGAAAAAATCTTTGCCAGCTATATTTCTGACAGAGGATTAATATTTGGCATACATAAAGAACTCAAAAGACTAATCATCAAAAAAATAAACAACTCAATCCAAAAAGGAGACATCACTTTGAACAGAATCCTCAAAAGAAGAAATTAAAAATGTCTGATAAATACTTAGAGAAATGTTCAACATCTTTAGTCATTAGGGAAATGAAAATTAAAACTATTATGAGATTCCATCTCATCCTAGTCAGAATGGCTACATGAACAAATCAACAGACAACAAATATTGGCAAGGATGTAGATACAAAGGAACTCTTAATTACTGTGAGTAGCCATCATGGATATAAGTGTAGTGGTTCAGAAAATAGTGAGAACTGGAATTCCCACATGACCTGGTTATCCCACTCCTGTGCATATACCCAAACCACTCCACATTCCTTTCCTCAGATATTTTCACACCTCGTTTATTGCTTCTCCAGCTAGGAAGTGGAATCAGCCTAGTTTCCCACAATCTGCTGAATGAATGATAAATGTGTAGCATATGCACAGAATAGAATTTTGTTCAGCTACAGATAAAATGAAAATGGGAAATTTTCAGGTGAATTGATGAGACTAGAAAAAAAAATAATGAGCAAGGTAAGTAACCCAGGCTCAAAAAGATAAAAACATATGTGGTTTTTAGCTTCAAATATTTAGAGTTTTTATGTTTAAACTAGAATATCTGTTAAGGTATGTAAACCAGAAAATGACTGTTGAGATGGGGAAATCCCTTAAGGGAGAATATATAGAATTTCACAGGTGATATAAAAACAAGTAGAAGAAATCTAGGGAGTGGAAAGTCTAATCAGGAAAGGGTGTTAGGAGCAGGGAAGACTGGGGTGTACAAAAGGTTAATCAAAACTAAGGATCTATGAAAAATACATGCAAAACTTACTACTTAAAAAATAAATTTTTGAGTTAGAAAGAGAGAGATAGTTACAAGGGAGCTATCCTTCTGGTCTAGGATTATTAGGGTTATTATTATTAGGTTATTCCTGAAAATCAAGGGTGGCAGGTAAGTGATAGCTCTTGATGTGTTACTGCATGGACCAGAGATTCTCAATAATAGAGGACCCTTGCCACTATAATTAATTTGAAAAAGCTATGGACAAAAACAACACATACTTTGGTTACAAAGGTATAGAGAAATAAAGCTAGAACTGAGCCTGGAAGGTTTACCCCTGCTGCCTAGCTTCCACATTGCTAGAAGATATCATATAGAGTGCTGGGGCGGGGGGAGGCTTAAGGCAACAACATTCTTACCCAGCTATAAACCCGATGGCCTGTAATATCATTATATCAGGGAAGATGTGCCCATTTATGCAATTATAGCATGATTGTCATGAGGCTAACCACTCGCTCTGATTGGGTTTGCGGCTGGCCACACACGAAGCCATTTATTACTACAAAGCCATTCAAAATCCCCATGGAAGAGGATGTCTTAGACCTTAGGAACAAACTTGATACTATTGTTTATTTAAATTGTCATGGCCCCAAACTCCCTTTTACAGTTTTAAGTTTATACTGATAGCAAATGCTATTTCCAGCTTTGAACCAGAGGTATCGCTGTGATGGATGCCACTAAATACAGATGCTCATGGCATCTTAAAATGATGAAAATAAGTGGCAGCTGAATGCTTAGCCCTAAGCAGAATATTTATACTACTCTTTAGAAAGCTCAGAGAGCGCCATGAATAAGAGAATGGAAAGAATGAAGATTTCAATGATAGACAGAAGAGTTCTAAAGTGTCTTCTAGGCATGGCAGATCCAATGCAGTCATGACTTCATAGCAGCTGTGGTGGTCTACAGTGAGGCTACACAAGCCCAAGTTTATGAGGCTCACTGGGGTGGGATAATGCTCTTGTACACTGTAAAGATTTATTACTCATATTGGTTCAATAAAGCACTGATTGGCCAGTAGCCAGGTAGGAAGTATAGGAAGGAAACCAGACTAAGAGAATTCTGGGAAAAAGAAGGCAGAGACTCAGTCATCAGCTAGACACAGAGGAAGTAAGATGAGAATGCCTCACTGATAAAAGGTACCAAGCCAGGTGGCTAAACATAGATAAGAATTATGGCTTAATTTAAGTTGCAAGAACTACTTAATAATAAGCCTGAGCTAATAGGCCAAGCAGTTTACAGTTAATATAAGCCTCTTTGTGTTTCTTTGGTGCTGAACAACTGCAGGACCAGGTGAGACAGAAACTTCCATCTATAGCTCACCCTTTCCCTGTATAATTATTGACTACTATTGGATTCTTCAGGAGGGGCCATTATCGTCCAATTGACATCCTACTGTGTTCCAATGGGTAAAGTTCCAAAAGCATATTCGCACAGATGACACATATTCAACTCAGTGGGTCTTACCGCAGTAGCAAACCCAAGCCCTAACACTTAATAACAAAGCTGTTAGAGAAAGGGACTTCGAGAGAAGAAGTGGGTCACAGGGATGAGAAGGGTATTAGAGATGGCAGTTATCACAAGCAGAGCGCACGTGATACTTGTGTGGAATTGTAAAAGAACAGACTCAATAAAAGGTTTTAAAAAGGAATAAAACGCAGTATATTCTGATCCATTCTGCAAAGGAATAGGATGTTTTTGCATTTATTTCCAGTAAGAACTCCTTAGAGGAAGGAACTTTCCCAGCAGGCTTCTGAAATGGAAACTCATCACTACATCGATTGTATTAGAAACTTAGTTTTGAATGGCATATGTGCGGGACTGCAAAGTTAAGCATCATTTAACAAACATGACTCAAATATCAAATAATTTCTTACTTGTGATCACCAGAGTCCCAGTGCTATTGGCTTTCCCCCTATTATTTTCTGCAAAGCATGTATAGACTCCTCCATCGTTCCTTGTAATGTTATTGATTTCCAAGCTTCCATCTTCCCATATGAGTATTCTATATAATTAAAAAAACATACAATTCATAAAACACATTTAATGACATATATTACTATTGTACCTTGCAATACAAATGCTACTATTACATTTTATACCAGTATCTTCTTAATACATTTCAAGACATTTTCAAGGTCTAGCCTTTGTTTCAAATGTTCTTTTTTGGCATTGGCAGAGTGCTGGGAAGCTAAGCTTCATCATTTTCCTAGATAACTTCTAAGGTCCTAAGGCAGATTCTTTGTGCTCCTATGAGCCCAGGCTAGTTGTTTCTGTAAGTTTTCTTGTGATATCCTTGACCCCCGACCCTGGCTTGTACAGTTCTTCCTCCCTCTCCTTGGCAGGATTCCCCATTGGCTCAGTGCTGGGCTGTGGGTGTCTTCTCTTGCATTCTCTTATCCTTAAATTCAACATTAAATATTTGTTACTTCTTCGACTTTCTTTAACTAAATCATTTTCTAAACTTTATCTTCTAGTTTTCAAAACAATAGAAATATTTGTTCTTTTAAAGGACAGTCTGATAAAAAAAATTAGGATATCTCTATCTTACTAAGCAATGTTGAAATTCTGCTCCAATGTGTAATAAGATTTTCTTTTGTCTCTTTCATTATCCAGTTCTAACTTACAGCTTACTTTGGAATCTGTTTTAGAATAACAAATGCAGCGTTGAAATAAGACAACAGCAAAAAGTGTTTCTTTGTTGCTAAGGAGGATTTGAAACCAGGCCTCTTTCTCCAAATGTGAAGGAACATAATGAGTCACTGTGCCATGCTCCGCACAAAGAAACTGGGCACTGTGTTTTGTGAAGGCCACAGACTTTAGCCTGATGCCATCTTGACTGGAATCTGGGGACTTCGCAGTGAGGTCAGTTCTTGTAGACATAAAACTCCTCTTAGAAGCACTTTTGGCCAAAGCAGTTTACATATATGTCATATAGATTACTATTTTGTATAATGACATATTACTATAATAATGTATATATTACTATACATGATATATTATAGGTGGCACTATATAATACATTATATATAGTATACATATTATATATATGGCATGTATATGTGTGTGCTTAAATTTGATCTTTATCATGTTCAAAGTGTCCTATGTCACACCGTGAAATTTCAGCCAGTGCATTTTTCTCAATGACAGGATTTCATATAAGTACCATTAGACTATAATGGAACCCAAAAGTTTCTATCATCTAATGGTGCTATAGCCATGGCAGTGTCACATGCAAGGCATTGTGGATCCTGGAGCTAAAGACTTCCTACACTGCCAGTCTGCACCTTTTTAAGTGTTGGGTACCACATGCCTTTCAGTAATGACAAATGACTACACTTCTGCCATGCATACTTGATATACTTATTCCTTCATATACTTCTTCATATAGCATGAAAACGGAACAGGCACTCTGCAGGCACAAAAAAATCACTGGTTTGTTAAACTACTTTTTATAGAGATATTCATCCAAATAATATTATATTTATTCTTATTGACTACTATTCAAACTTTAATTTAAACAATTCATATTTGTATTTATCTTTTAAAATTAATTATATATATACATATTATCTTCAACATTCAATAAATTCTTGCACATGAACCCTCTATTAGAAAGTGGTTGTTGACACTGAATTGTTAATGAACTAAAGCAGTAATTAAAAATTGAACTTGGAGACTCCATGAGGAAGCCACTTGGCTGACTTGAAAGACACTAAGCACAGTTACATTGTGAGATCTGAGGAGCCAGGGACCGTCAGCTCTGCCCTAGTCTGACCTGACCTGCTGCTGTTGACCAGCCACTCTGTCCCTTTGCTCCACGAAAACTTGGGTTTCGGCGCAGCCTTGGGCTTGCATTCAATGATAACTCTTCCTCCTTTAGCAGCCAGGATCTTTTTCTTCATGGGATTCATTTCAAAAGTTGGAGCTAATGCTACAAGGTAAACAGAGGATTATCATTGTCCTTTAGCTATCAAACCCAATATTGCTTCTGGATTGTAGCTTCTTTTAGACATCAATAATCTACAGGAAGGACTGAGGTAAATGTGATCAGTTGTAGTTCATGGGCATCTCATACATAACTTTTTATTTGATAATTTAATAACATCTCTTCAGCTCAATGGATAACTGCTGATAGCTTTATCAGCCACTACAAATTTTAGTTTTAATCATATGTTATGTTCCTGCTCACCAAAAAGGCACCTTGAATCCAATTGTTCTGTTTTGAGTCTACAAGGGAACTTAGTGGGAAAAGATGGTGAGAACTCCACGTCCTACAAATGTTATATCAATATACATTTTCACATATGTGCACTGCCTTTCCTCTCAGGATACCTCAAGTGACTAACAAGAGAATTGAAGTCTATTACATTGGTATAATTTTTTTTAGGCTATCACAGGTTGTTGGCATTTGAATGTGAAAACTCCTTTTAGTAAATAATGGTATCCCACTTAAATGTCCATTCGCTGAGCACCAATGGAATGCTCCACTCTTTAAGGAGCGAATCCAGGCCTTCAGGACCTACCTACAGATAGCTAGGAAAAGAGTGGGTCCAGATAACTGGTTAAGAAGCCCATGATACAGCTGAAGTTCAACTTCAAGTCACAGCACAGATGCATAATCATGAAGTCATGACCCAGGGTTTTATAATCCCAGGGACGGTATGCTCTATGTCCTCCAAGCTCCCCCATCTAGTTCACTGCCCAATCCCTTTCACTATTAGCAGGCACAATGTGTTCCAGTCATCTGCATCCCATCTCTTCTGGGGACACTTTTTAGGCGGGTGTGTATGTGACTCTATCATTTAGTCTAGTGATTCTTAAACTTCAACTGCCTGTCAAAGTCATCTGAGCATCTAATTAAAATGTCTGCTGGGCAGGTTGGCAGTGGGAGCTGGAGTATTCACACGTAACAAGCTCTGAGAGTTGTTACTGCAGCTGCTGCTCTGGGAAGGTTGCTTTTTACAGCAAATATTTAGTCTGTTTCATTGTTCCTTTAGCCTGAATTTTGATAACTGGGAATTTATAGCTTGTGTAACCAACTTGTGCTGTGCATCTAAATAAAAGAAAAGTGAAACAGAATGTGAGCTATGGATACCCTTCTACCGATTTATATGTTTGTTTGAGAAACATTTATCAAAAATTGGAAAGGATACTGACCCAGGATCTTGAGCTCGGCATTCGCATAAATGGATCCATACGCATTTTCTGCTATGCACTGGTACATCCCAGCATTGTCAAAGGTCACATCATACAGTCTTAGTTCCCCTTTGTGATACTGAAGAGTAAAAGAAATTACACGGCTTTGAAGAACACGGTTGTAAACTCTCCCATTCAGCTAGGTTAGCACTTAACCTCTGTTGAGCTCATCTACCCCCATATTCTCCTAAGAAGCACAGACGGGGTTTCTATGGCATGGAGAAGACCAACCCACTTACCATGCCCAGTGGCTCTTGTTTTATTCATCTTACAGAGCTGAGAGTCCACCTTTTCCCCTTTGGACCAGCTGTGAGATTATAGTGGGAAGGTAGAGAAGGGCCCCACCGCTGTCACTTGTCCCAAGGCTATCATAGGACTTAGCACGTCTCTCTTACCTCTGTTTCTGTGGGATTCAGGGAAACAGTGGCAAAGAGGGGACAATACGAGTGGACATGGTTCAATAGGAAGGGGGGATGTGGAATAAAGGAAAAATAAGGGAAAGAAAAGAGAGAGGTAAAGATACCATTACAGAAAACTGTTGAAACTGAAAGAAGACACTTTTGTTTTTCAAGGAAGATTTCTGTCTCAGGGACCAAGCACACAAGTGACCATTGTGTGGCCACCTGAACTGATTCAGGAGCAGCAAGGCTCTTCAGTGTGCTTACCGCATATCCGTTTTTCAGCCATCTGATGGTAGGGATGGGCTTCCCTGTGGCCACGCAAGGCCAGTAGAGGTCACTGCCTATGTCCACCTCAGTGTCGTTGATATGCTCTACCCACTCAGGAAATGCTGTAATGAAGGAACATCATCAATGCCTCAATGCCCATCACAATCTCAAGGGTCTAAGTTTTGCAGTTTGTTCACTTTATTCTGGCATGTTTACCAGATATCATGTGTGTGCCTACACAGGTCACTATTCTAAAAAAAAGACATATATTATCATAGAATAATATAACTATCATTTAGTTAGTAACTATGCTTCTAGATTTATTTATGTTTGTTTATATGCATTGTGTGCCTGCCTGTATGATTTCATGTGCACCATATGCATGCAGGTGCTACCAAAGCCCAGAGGGCACTGGGTCCCCTGGAGCTGAAGCTATAGGCAGTTGCAGCTACCAGATATGGGGGGCTGAGAACTGAATTCCAGTCCTATGAGTGAGAAAGAAGTACTTTTAACTTCTGGAGCATCTTTCCAGCCCAGTTAATTCTTTTTATTATTTACAAATTCAAAAGTTAATTGAAGATAAATATTAAATTAATTGATTTGTCCCTTAATAACTTGAATCTTTTGGATATGACAAAATTACAATTGAGATTTTAAAAGAGCTATGTTTAAATACTCTATCATGTAAAGGCTATCATATATATATATATATATTATCACTTGATTGAGTGAAATGGACTTCAGTCTCAGTTTTTACTTTCATATACTTGGCCGATAAAAAAAATGCTAAAAATATCCTCAAAAAAAAAAGAATCTTTCTACATGAAAAATCACTCTTGTCAAGCATTTCAATTATCTAAGCAGCCCAAAGACATAAGTATATAGTACAAACTAAGACAAGAAATAGATAGATAGATAGATAGATAGATAGATAGATAGATAGATAGATAGAACTCTTAATGGAGTAGACCATTTCCTTTTTATTAAAAATTAAAAATTAAACCTTGTGTTATATTTATTTTCTCTGGAAAATACCATACACATATTGTTAGTAATATATATATACATATATATATACACATATTGCTAGTAATATATATTACTAGCAATATATATAGTGCACATATACATGTTCATATACGTACTTATATATATATATGTATATGAAATCAGAAAATATTTTCTGAGCTCCCAGATTATTAACACTGAACCAATACATAGATAAACAAATGTCTCTTTATGCATACTATGCAGTATACAATCTGATTTAACTTCCTATTTTCACTAACCATTTGTAACATATAGGGAGAACTTTCAGAGGTTCAATGCTAGTGAATTTGCTAGTTGAATACACGTTTTATTTTGCGTAGAATCTCTTCAATACTTTAATGGCATCTTTGCTACCTTGGTCCCCCAAGGTGACATATTGACATCACTAAACATAACACAAGTAATAAGAATAAATAATTGAATCACCTCAGTTAATTTTGTATGTGGTTTTATTATATAGACTTTAAAGATAGTTTGCTTCAACATACAAACAAAAATTAAGGTATCTTCCCAGTAAAGGATAAATGAACTTATTGTAAACAACCTCATACAAATGCGTGTTCTGTCACAATGATCCTTTCAGTGCCTTAGATATTTGACTGTTTAGAATCTTACTCTGCTGCAAACCTGGAGAAAAGTTTTTTAAATGCATTGAAAAACCTTAATCTATAATTCACAGATCCAGTCCAAAAGTGGTAATATTATTCAAGACATTCAGAGAACCTATAGCTGTTTTCCTTAGAAGCCATTTCACATACACTTGACGTGTCGTGTTAATGACATTGGGTATTCAAGTCTGGAGTTTGGGGAAATATCTCCAAGCTGTAGAACCATGCTCAGGGATGGAACAAGAAAAAGGATACAGAGAAGATCAGTTGCTGACTGATCACTAAGTGGAGTGGTATAAACAGGAGGACTCTGAAGGGGAAATGGGAGTGGTACATATAAATGAAGTGTAGGGTACAGGCGCCGAGCACAGACAAGGAGGCACAGAAAGAGGAGATGTGGATCAAGAGTGACCGCTGATGCTGTCATCTGATCAGATGGCACCAAGAAATGATCAGCTTCTGGGTGATCATAGAAGAAAGGCTTTAGTAGAGAAATCCTCATGGAACAAACTGGAGTGAATTATGGCGGAATACAACTGGACATGGAGACAAACCTTTTTAGATTCCAGATGACTCTGTCAAAATTTGTGTTTGAGATAAACTAGCAGAAGATAAACTGAGCATTAACCAGAGTGGACAACAAAACAGCAGGAGACAGAGGAGACAGAGGTGGATTGCTATGAGTTCGAGTTCAGTCTGGTCTAGGTAGGGAGTTACAGGATCTCTGGGGATATAAAGGGAGACCATCACACAGGAAAAACAGAAAATCAGAACGAATTTATTGAAACCTAGTTGCTTATTCCATACTATGGAAAGATGTAATGATGACTTCAGCCTCACTAAGTTCTAACGTTCTGAGCCTGGAGAGATGGCTCGGTGATTAAGGGCACTTGTTGCTCTTGTAGGAGACTGTATCAAATTCTCGGTACGCACATGGCACTAATTACCCTAAGTAACTGTAGTTCCAGGGAATCTCACACCCCTTCTGGCCTCTGCAGGAACCAGGCACATATCATATACATAAATACATGCAGGCAAAACACCCATACACATAAATAAAATTTAGTTAATTTTAAGAAAAAAAATAAATTTCAAGAATTCCAAAAAAAAAAAAAAAATCTGTCTTCCCAGATATGCTTAGTATGGTGGGTGAGGATTAAGTACTTGCACCAAAATAATTTTGTTAAAGTAGAAAGAGATGATTCTTTACACCAGGGGTTCTCTAGCACCTGGGGAGTTTTCAGAAATACATATTCTGAGGCTCATGGTATCCTTCCGAGTCAGGAATTCTAAAGAAGGCCCAACAGCCAGTACTTTAACAAGCCCCTCAGGGAATTTTGAGGCCTATTAAACCTTGCAAACCTCTGACTCAGACTTTAAGCCATAATGCATAGGTTCTTCTAAAAATAAAAATACCGAAGAAAAGAGAATAATAGAGGATTAAATGAGCAACATTTAAAATCACCAACAACTATCAGTCTATTATTATAATCATGATATCAAAAGTATACATTCATATTGGCTGTAACTCAGAGTTGTAGATGTAATTACATAAGGCAAACATCTAACTTATCTGAACAATCATGCTTTCAAATAATTATTCTGTGATAGTTCTTCAAGTAAGGAAGAGTCTTTGAATGAGACATTGACGGCGATCGTGGAAAATTAAAATACGTACCGTGAACATAAATTTTTGCCTGGTGCTTGTCCTTTCCTCTGATGTTCTCAGCCTCGCATTCATAGATGCCTTCATCTTCCAACTGGATATTGAAGATCTTGAGAACAGCCCCCGAGGTGCTTATCTCAGCCGTGCTAGGCATTGGCTCTAGCACCTTCCGCCACCGGATATCAGGAACAGGGCTAGGAAGAGAAGGTATAAAATGTCCAGATCCGCAGGGTTTAAAGAAGACTGCCTGGCACTTACAGCCAGCTCTTGCATCATTTCTTTTCTGAGATGGCACAAAACTTTCTCTGTTTTGATGCATGTCAGTGAAAAGCACAAGCACACTTACTTTCCAAGAGCAAAACACTCTAAAGTCACGTTTTGGCCCATCATGGTATAGATGTCCTTAAACTGCACTACAATATCAGCAGGATATGGCTTTGTTGTTCCTAATATTAAAAAGAAAAGAAAACACAGACACCCACGGTATATTATTCACAATGCATTTTTTTTCCTTTTTAGCATCATGAAATTTTGTAGTTTAGAACTGCACCAATACTAAAAGTTTTTTCTCGATATAGATATTGTTGGTGTCCCAATATATAGATTTGTTTATGCACAATGTGTGCAAGTGGAAATTCCATCACACAATCACCTGTAACTAGTTACACTAAATGAGCTACAGAGTTTCAAGGTCCCATTAAGGGGGCGTCGAATACATACGAAACGCTGTAAGAAGTCCTATAAGGCACTTGAGAAGGTAGAACAAGAAGAGTGAAATGGGAATATGAAAATTGGAAGAGAAAAGAGAAGAAAGGGGGAGAAAGAGGTGCATTAAGCAAGGAGAAAATGGAAGAAGGAATTATCCTCAGAAACCGAGGAAATGGAGCAACAGAAACGAGAGCGAGGCCATGACTATAACATGACCGTTCTTACTCTTAGAGTGGTAAGGTGACATTACAGATACCATGTGCCATCATTGTGCATCACACCACAGGCCCTGAAATATGTGCCGACAAACCAGACTCCAAAAAGCTTAATGTGTTATTATCCACCAAAACATGCGTGTGTACTTTATACCGCATACAAATAAACAAACAGACATACCACAGCAACACAGAAGGCAAAACCAAATAATTAGTCTAAAAGAGGGGTCAGCAAATAAGGGATTCAGAATGTCAGAGCGGATATGGGAATCCTAAGCAAAAGTAAAAACTGAACTGAATCAGTTCATTACAAAGCTCAGAATTAAAGAAAACACAGAGGAAGCCAAAGGACGTTAAAATATACAACCTAAAGAAAAGCTGACTGCATAGCATGGAAGGCCCCAAACCCGAATCAGAAGTTTTGAGATCAGTTTTGTTAATAGTAATCAGTAGTGGGATTTGGTAAGAGTAGTATAGTTCTTACCCTTGGCTCAAAGTGAGACCTTGATGCCCATTTTAAGCCTTTTGGAGTCAGAATCTGCATTGCATTTTTTTTCTCAGAACTTTCCAGTGGCTTACGTACTGATTTAACTAAAAGCCACAGGGTTAGCTGCTCTGAGCATCAAAGGAAGGAAAGAACTGATAAATGCAAATGTCACTTGTTAGGAAACACAAGCAGTTATGTTATGGCCAATCAGGCTGAAGAAGGCTAGGAGGAAGAAGTGGTTTTGCTGGGACAGTAGTGAGCATGTCATGAGCACTCAGCATCCTGGAGCGCTTTGGGGGACAAGTCTAGGATGAAGATATAACTAAAGTCTAAACACAAGAAAAAAATTAGAGACGTGAATTTACATGAACACCTCTGAAAATGTGTAGTTCAGGGAGAATATCTAGAAACAATGGCAGAGGGGTATGGGGAAGAGGGACATCTTGTGATTCATGCTTGCCGGAGGGGGGAGGCAAGCCTTGAGGAAAGGAGAAGGAACTCTTTGAGAGGTGGATAAAAAATGTCATATATCAAAAAGAATGGGCACTGAAAACTGTCCTTTGATTGAATGAATGTGAGTTTCTTAGGCTTTTTCCAGATGGCCTTCACTGACTAGGAAAGAACACAGTGAGGGAGAAGACAGGATCCTGACATGGTAAAGGAAAAGAAACGAGCCATGTGCTGTCGCCCTGAACCAGGTGGGGCGTGAGCCAGGACCACCGAAGGGGTTGACTGTAGAAGGTGTGACATCGGTGCGCCGCTGAGACAGGAAGTAAGAAAATGGGTAGAAGACAGAGGGTAGACACAAACGTGAAACCGAGTGGGAGAGGTGAGCAAGGCCCCTTTCCAGACAGCTCGTTTAGCCTTGTGGCCAGGGCTGTCCAGCCAGAACGTCAGCAGTGTTTGCTGAATATCAAGTGACTGTTTCCTTACAAGAAGTGAAGAGGGAATGCCGGTGGCACTTCCCACGCTCCGGAAGGAGAGGAAGCAAACAGGACCGTTTTGAAGAGGGTACTCTTCACTCCTAAAGTAGCAGAAGAGCTGGGGTGAAGATGGGATAAGGGAAACACACAAGCTGTGATGTGATAAAGCGCACCTCAAGGAGTGCTAAAATATTATGGAAAAAATTTGAAATTAAAAATGGAATTGGAGCCAGGCGGTGGTGGCGCACGCCTTTAATCCCGGCACTCGGGAGGCAGAGGCAGGCGGATCTCTGGGAGTTCGAGGCCAGCCTGGTCTACAAGAGCTAGTTCCAGGACAGGCACCAAAGCTACAAAGAAACCCTGTCTCGAAAAACCAAAAAAAAAAAAAAAAAAAAAAAGATGGAGTTGGAGAAAGACCCCAGCACACAGGCCACAGTAATATACACTAATTTACTTAAAGCACAAATAGCGATGGTTTCTTTTAACTTGTACCATGTAAATAGTTCCCAAAATAATTTTTTCTAATTATCTAATTACTTTTTTAAAAAATTTGACTTAAGTGTTTAGTTTCATTACAAATGCACTAGAGAGTAAAAATGGTCATGAAACAGAAAGCAGATCCCAGTCATCTCTGTGACAATTCTGTAGGGCCCTGAACCAATGAATCAACCTTCCATATACTTCCTAACCTGCAAGTGATGAACATAAACTCACCCATTTTTGGGAAACTTTACTGAGTAAAACCGAACTTCAGAAGCTAAAGACTAAGTCTTCCCTCCAGCATACACTATATGCTGCCCTCCACAGGAAGACAATGAGTCATTATTATAAATGCACTTTAAACAGATAACTGCAAAAACAGCATAACAAATAAAATACTTACGTTCAGGTATTGGAATGAGGGGTATAAACTTGCTGAACACACTTTTTGTAATAGAAGGGCTGGACACAAAGCAGGAGTAGTTGCCTCTATCAGAAGCCTCAACATTTGCAATGTAGAGATTGCCACTGGTCTGAGACACAAACCTTCGCTTGTCCATTGTGATAAATACAGGGAATTCATTCAGGAGCCAGCGGTAGCTAAGGTCATCTAGAAGAAGATATTGCCCACTAAATATTAAGCTTTTCTCTGAAAATAAAGTTTCTGCTTCCTAATTACAAGTCAACTGTCAGTGGCTACAAATCTGTAAATATTAGAAGTTGAGATATTTTCTCATAACTACCATATTCTCAAGAATATAATTGTCATGGTGAACAACTGAATCTATCTTTCTGTATCTATCAATCATCTATAGCTAGTACTTTCGAGAGTCTCAACAATCTTCTTTTCATTTCATTGGGCTAGTGGTTTGGGGTTCTTTAAGAAAGTGGATTGAGCAAGTCATGGGAAGCAAGCCAGTAAGCAACAACTCCCCCTGCCATCCCGGGCCCTGCCATGGCCTCTGTAGTTCCTGTCCTGTCTTCTTTTGCTCGTGAGCAATGAAGAGGAAGAGTAAGTTGAACAAACTGTTTCCTCCCAAACTTGCTTTTTGGTTATGGTCTTTCTTCACAGCAACAGAAACCCTAAGACAACACATAACTAATATTCTGCTAAAGGAACACAGCAATAAAATTATTTGTAATGATATTCTGATATAAACTTAAATCATTTCCTCATTCAGCCCTCATCATAAAAGCTTCTTCTTGCAGTACAGTACTGACACCAAGTCCCACAAGTAGACAATGTACAGATGATGAGAGACTTTGGAGCACTCAGCCTTAATCAAATGCCTTCTGTCAAGACTCTGGGCTCAAAGGGGAAAAGGAGAAAAAAAAAAAGATTATAAGAACCAGAGGTGGCAGATGTCACCAAGGAAACAGTATCTTCTAGACACAGCAGGACTGATACATACATAAGCTCACAGGAATTGTTATGGCATGCATAAGACTTGCATAAGTTTGATCAACAATAAATCCAAGAAGTGAGAAATAGAAGTGGGCCCAAGTCTCAGCCCCCAAAAGAAGCTATTTACAATTGATATCTGATGGGAATGGGAAAATAAGTTTTATTCCAGTGCCTTGTTACTGTTACTTGGTGCATCAACCACACTCCAGGTTAGTCTTCATGCCCAGGAGTAATTGACAAACATAAAATCTATTCTATGTTTCTTTGTTTGAGTGTGTGTATCTGTATGTATTTTGTTTTGTTACTTTTTGTCTTTTCTGGGGGGGGGTTATTGTGTATTAACTTTTTGCTGCTTTTGTTTTCAGGAAGAGAGGCAAACAGAGAGAGGGGAAGGGAGGAAAAATGGAAGGGGGAGGAAGGGAACGAGAATATGAAGTTAAGTAGGTAGGGGGTGGAGAGGATTGGAGAAGCACTAATCTGGGAAGTGGAAAGGACACTATAAAATATATTTGTCTTAGGATTTCTACTGCTGTGAAGAGACACTGTGACCACAGCAACTCTTACAAACTTATAAAGAGTTTAATTGAGGAAATGGATTACAGTTTCAGAGGTTTAACCTATTATCATTATTACCATCATGGCGGGGAGCATGGCAGCATGCTGGTCGACATGGTGCTGGCTACATCTTTATCAGAAGGCAACAGGAAGTAGACTATGACACTTAAGCAAAAGAGACCTCAAAGCCCGCTCCCACAGTGACACACTTTCTTCAACAAGGTCACACCTCCCAAAAGTGCCACTCCCTATGAGCTTATGGGGCCAATTACATTCAAACCATAACAATATTGTATGTGATAAATTTAGAAAACAAAATATCAAGCAAAGGGGGGAAAGGAATTTCCTCCTAATTTTGCTACTGTTATGAATCTGATGTACAACCCCTGAGAAGGTGCAACCCCCAGTTTGAGAACCCTGCTCTAACCACCTTAAAGTGGTAACCACTCATGTCATGTGGTGTTCAACATTGAACTCCTCTGTTCAACATTCTGAGTGCAAATATCACTAAAAGTTAAAGCACAGGGTTCCTATGCATGCATGATAAGGTCCTCCACAGCACAGCTCCCGGAACCTCCATTGCATGTCTTACTGCCTTCCATGATATTCTCTCCACAGCACAGCTCCTGGAACCTCCATTTGCATTTCTTACTGCCTTCTATGCCATCCCTCTGCTGCAGATACTCTGCCTTGCATTGCACCCAGGGTCCTACCTCAGCCTTTGCTCTTGTTGCCTCTCCCTTCTGGAATGTCATCTCAGATGCTTATACCATTGGCTCCTTCACATCTGTATGGTTTTAGTCAAGAATTCCTTCCTGCCAAGGCCCCTTCTAAAATCTAAATTATCCCCTACCCCTTCCTCTTCTTCTCCCTCTCTTTTATCCTGTACCTTTAGGTACTCCTGTCACAGCAGAGGGTCTCTGAGGGCTGGTGGCTTTTATTGTTCTGTTCCACTGGGGTGTCCTCTGAAATGAGCAGTGTCTAGGAGAGGGGGAAGTGCTCACAGGGGTTTCTTAGTCAATGGAGCTCACCCATTGTTGAGTCACTGGGTAGCCATTGCCTTGTTTGTGGGAAATACTATGAAGAGGAGAGGGATTTGCTCATGTTTTCGGCAGTTCCTCAGCAAAAATCTACTCTCTGATGGAATCCTGCTGAAACACTTACATAGGCCCCTCCTATATGAGCTAATTAATTGGTTTTTTTTTTTTTGGAGTACAGAGAAAATTACAAGTATTTTATAAGAAAATATATGTATAATTTTCATATATACATAATGAAATTTCACATAAATGAAAATTTACATGTAATATATGTGCATAATTTTGTATGAAATATAGATGTCTATATGTCTAGGAATACATACAAAGTCAGTGCATTCCACACAAAATTACGTATAGCAGAGTGTTCTGTTTCATTTTCTATGGATATGTTTTAAGTCACATTTAAAATATAAAGAACACAAAACATATTTCTTTTTCAGGGAATATATGAAACAAATGAAAACAAGACTGTGAATATATTTTATAACAACCGTTCTTTTAACCATATCTAATGAAAGAAATATGTATTCAAAATTGAATTTTTAACAGATGATTTTTAATTTTGTTCCCTTTCTGAGGTACATAATTATTCTCATAGATCAGTGACTTTAAGGACATTAATAATTTATCATGTCTTTATCCTTTTCTAGTGCTTACTTATAAATCACAGTGTATTGCAAATATGAAGCTGAAAAACTGATGGATCTTACATCATTCCTCAGTGCTCTTCTATTTATGAATATTCAACATAAGTTCTGGAAAATCTTCCGCAATTTCTCTTTTGTGGTAGAAACTTTAATAAGGTACAATCCAACATAGCTACTGTTTATAAACTAAAATGACTAGAAACCGTTAGGTTTAGGACCAAGTGACTAAGGAACCCAAATAGAAAAGCATCTACAACCACTTATAAGTGATGACCACAAAGTGACACTCATGCAGAATGCTGTACTCTGGGTATGGTACAGACAGTGGTCTAAGGAACTCTCCTTGGATGTGTTTACTCTGCTTGAGGCTGATTCACTTAACTTTCTAGAAGGGCTCACAAAGCTCCATCCCTTCCCAACATATAATTATCTTATAGGGAGTTAGTGGCTCCTGGAGGAAAGGCGTTTTCCTTAGTGGTGTAGCTGTTCTCCGTGCTTATGTAAACGATACCTCTCCCGTGTCCTGCTAAGGGATACTAGTTAAACTCACTGCTTCACCAAGCTAGTCTTGGGTGAAATCCTTTCTTAGATGAATGTCCTGTCCATAGTGAGATGTTTCTCCCCCAGGAAAAGTTCACAGCACAAATGCAAAGAATGAATCTCATTAAATTAATGATGGCCCATGATTGTTAGATAAATTA
This sequence comes from Microtus ochrogaster, assembly GCF_000317375.1. NCBI lineage: Eukaryota > Metazoa > Chordata > Mammalia > Rodentia > Cricetidae > Microtus > Microtus ochrogaster. The sequence continues at coordinate 19,131,276 of NC_022017.1, forward strand.
AGTAATTGTTAGCATATTATCATTACCAGAACACTCAGATGTCCTGATTTAATTCCTGAAGTGTCTATAGTTCTAGAAACTCCATTTACTTGGAAAGCAGTACAGAGGGTGGCAGAGAAGCACCATGGCCTTTCCTTCCTGAGGGGGTCTATAGTTCGGGAAACCCCACTTACCTGGAAAGTGGTATGGAGGGTCACAGAGAAGCACCATGCCTTTCCCTTCCTTCACTTTCACCTCCGGACGCTCCTCAGGAGGAAAGGGGTCGAGATCTAGTTTTCAAAGGGAAAAGGAAAATGCTCGCTCTGCTCAGGAGAAAGAGATGTTTGTTAAGTGTGATCTTTCTGTAACTTGCATGTACGATATGGCAGAGCTGAGCTAGCTCTGGACACCCGTACAAAGCAACTTGTTTTCACAGCTGGGATTGGCGCGTGCCATCCAGTTCCGTCATGGACTCAGAGCATCCTGCACAGTTCTGACAGCCATGAAATTTCCGGCTAACCTAAAAATGTTCCTTTGGGGTTAGGGAGGTTCTCAGTGAAGACCAGTGAGAGATACAGCGAGGTCAGTCCAAGACAAAGAGCTGCAGAAACTAACAGGTGTGCATCCCTTCTGGCCAATGCTTGGAGATTCGGTGAAAGGAGCTGAGGAATGAACGCAGGGGACAACGGGAAAGTGATCCTCACCGCCCAGCCCCCAGCCCCCAATCTCTTTTTTCTATGTGCTTAAAACTTACATTTTGTTTGACTTCTTGATCCTTAAGTGCCTAGGTTCTTCCTTTCTTTGACTGAAAATGGTTCTCATTAATTTCTTCCTCTCTTTCTCTTTTGTGCTCCACACCCAAAGCACAACACCTACTTTTAACTCTGCTTAACACATTGCCTGTCTCTGGAAACCTGTGTGCTCTTCCTGACATACTTTCCCAGAGGAAAGCCCAAAGCCACATCTCTGGACTGGAGGTGCTAATGGCACCTGAGTGCCCTTTCCAGCCTGCTCATTTGACATTTATTTAAACTTGGCAAAGCTCCGTTTATCTCTGCTTGTGGAACAGAAACTCACATGCTCAGTCCCACCTTAAAGTTATTTCTCTAGCTTCCATGCTACTGCAGTAAGAGAAGAGTGTTTTTGTCTCTTAACTTGGCTTTCTTTGAAAATTAAATATAAAAAGCTTTAGTGCAGTGCGAGTACTGAATTATTTTTCTAGTTTGATGTGTTTTATCTACAATGCTCATTGCTTTAATATCTTTGTGTCTTGACCTGTCTCACCCTTCCTGGTGATGGATCTGCTTTCTTGAAACATGGTTTTCACCCTATAATGTATTTAGCAAAGATTGAGAACGACATAAAATCACAAACTGGAGTTGTATTACTGTAATAAGCACCCCTTTTAATGTAATGCTGTCTTGTAGTAGGATACACTTGTTCGTTTCCCAGCCGGCCAGACTCCCAAAATAATCACACAGAAACTGCATTAATTAAATTACTGCTTGGCCTATTAGTTAGTTCTAGCTTCTTATTGGTTAGCTCTTACATCTTAAACTAGCCCATCTTTATTAATCTGTGAATAGCCACATAGCTGTAGCCCACAGAAGTTAAACACTGAAGAGCCAGATAATTTCAGGGATGGGGGTGGGGTTAGGAGAGGTACAGAGCACTTTGCATATCTCAGATTTTTTCCTAATAATTCTCACCCCGTGAGGGCCTTCATGCTGGCACCACGTTGTCGATGCTAGATTGCAGAGAACCGTCCAGCACTCCTCACCATCTAGCCCCATTTTCTCTCCCATCATCTTTACAACACTCACAGTGCTGTGCCTCGGCTGAACTTACCACACAAATCACACTACCCTGTACAATGGGCTTCTTCTATGGCACATCTTGCCAGCAGCCTGCTTTCTCGTTTTGTTTTGTTTTCTCTTTGCTGAACACTTAGCATGATAGTCACTCAGAATTACCATACCTTAATTGAAATTTCACAAGCGTGTACCTCATGTCACCACCAACAACCTGCCACCTCTAAATGAGCAGGTCATGTGACTTCTTTAATAAGCCACACGTAGTCACGACGGTTAGAATGATAAGGTAGGAGGGTTCATATTCATAGGGACAAGAGTTTTTAGTTTTACTTATATGTGAGAGTATGTGTGTATATGCATGTGTGTGTTTGTGTAAATATATGTGATATTCTACAGGTGTATGTATATGTGTGTGCGTGTGTGTATGTGTATGTTTGTGTAAATATATGTCATATTTGGCAGGTGTCTGTATGTGGGTGTGTTTGCTTTCTACCCATGGAAGCCAGAACAGGGCATTGAATGCCATGGAGTTGGAGATATAAGCAGTCGTAAACCACTCAACATGGGTGCTAGGAACTGAACTTGGTGCTTCCGGAAGAGTAGTTACTGTACTTAACCTCTGAAAGATCTCTCCAAGAGAAGTACTTTTCATGGAAGATAAAAGCTGAGATAATTACCATCACAGAATTAAACCCCAATTTATATAGACCTTTATCAATAACCAAATCACTTGGAATTCCATTCCTCACCAATAAACCCACTCTTTAAAATGGTGGTGATTACTTACATCCAAAACTCAGGGTCGCCTCCGTGCTTCTGACCATCCCATAGTTATTGGATGCCAAGCAGTAGTATATCCCAGCGTCTTTCTGCTTGTCAGGGTTGTTGATGACAAGGTTTCCGCCTACCATACTGTATCGGTCATTCGTCAGGTCAACATCCCCGTTATTCATTCTCCATCTTGAGAGAAAGACATTAATGTCACTTGAAGGTCACGAGACCTGGAAACTCTGCCGGGCTAACCTCAGACTGAAGTGTTTGCCTATAGCTCCATGGGAAGTGAGATGGCTGTACAGGACTCACTGGTATTTCTTAACAACCTGTAATTCTGAGCATTTGGAAACATGAATGATAATTTAGCTAAGGTACAAAATGTAAGTTCATGTAAGCTCATGACACATCCCCTCATCTTAAATGGGGCATCCTAAAAGAAAAACGTGTTACTGAGATTCATTCCAAAAAAATGATTTCTTGTTGCTTAGATGCTTGTTAACTTCATTGCATATATGGTTTCATACACACACACACACACGCATATATATATATATTGTATAAATTATTAAAAACATGTATGTAGAAGACTTAAAACATAAATTATCATTATCTGGCTAAAAAAAAAGCACAGCAATTTTCCAATAAAACTAAAGGAGGTAGGCTGTCTGTTCAGCAACTAACACACATTGACCAGCAGGGGGCGATCACACAGTTTAAAATTACTCCATTGAGTCTTAACTCTAAGCTACAACTAAGCAAAATCAGAAGTTCATCAGCCTGGATTTAGTGTTCGTTTATGCTTTTCAGATTTTCTTTAAGGGAAACATTTGTAGAAGGCATTTCCCTCCACCATATACTCCTATGTATAGTGGCGTCAATGTATAGTGGCTAAGAATACCACCCACTGAAGGGGATGAATAGAAGTCTGTTGTTGTTGTTGTTTTGTCTTTTGAGTGAGTTGCTGAGAAGAACGCATGTAGAAAAGAGCTTTCATTTCATAGTAAGAAACCATTTTACAATCATCCCATGCTGTGCCAGTGTCTGTCTTTTAAAGCAATGACCCAGAAAAACCATCAGACAGAGTCCTCACCCTGAAGTTTAGGGGGCAGTTGTGGCTGCTTTTTTGGTGCCAAAGACATTTCTGATGCAGGTAAGGACAATGGCAAAAGTGCATGATGTCAGGATGTGTTTATGATATTTCTCAGGTATAATTTTTCTGCCAGAGCTAATTTCTAAAGCAAGCACGGAGCACTATGTGTGACTGAGATGCTGGAAGCCAAGCAAGTGCTGTGGAGCAACCATGGCGCATGTTTCTCAGTCAGGCAGCTTCAGTGGCTGGAGTTTCCCCCACTTTATTGGCTGTAACTCGCGTTTATTGCTTTGACTTCCTTTGGCTATGGTTGTTTGGGATATCATATCATTTCCTACCTCACTGTGTTAGGTAAGACCATTGTTGGCTTTCAGAAATGGGTACTGAAATCCCTAGGCATGCCTTTAGTTGCGTATTTATATGGCAGTGCTTGCTGCCTGGGTGTGGTGATGGGGGAACGTGCAACAAGGCTGGTGAGTGGCAAGTGAAGTTCCTTGTTATGCATCTTCCCTCACAGGGTGCCACAGTGCATAAGCAACCACCACTGAGCGTGCTACAAATACAAGACTAGACATGAAGGACAGATTGCATGATTGCCTAAGGCAGTGCAGTTTGCCCTGTAATTTAGTACACTGGAAAAACTTCGGGCATTTCTTTTTACCACCAAACAAGTCTTCCTCCTCTTCTCTTCCCCTTTACCTTTCATTTGGTTGTCAGATGTAGCCACCTCTCTATCAAGATTGAGCATCTACTTGGCTCCTTCTGCTTCCTATATTGATAAATGGACAGTCGAGCTAGCTCAAGCTGGGGATTTTGTTTGGCTAAAACCTGTGGGGTGGAGTCAGTGGCATGTTTGCCAGATTACATGTTTGCCATCCCTACAGCCTTTGTGTGGGGAAGCACAATAGCTCTGTCCATGCTGTGTTCTTAGAAACACTGAGCATAGCTCCTGCTGATTGGTGGCCTCCAAGCCAGTCTGGAGGCTGCTAGTAAAGACAGGATCGTGGGATCTGTATCCCTGAAATAGGCTTGAGATTTCACACTATCTGGAGGTTTCTTAGGAAATCATCATGCCCGTGTTTTGGTCCAGCATCTGTGCTTCACTTACACAGTCAAGCCAATATCTCTAAAGTAGTATTTAGCATCTTTTCTTGTAATTTTTTTCTGTGATAAATCTCCACAACCTGTCAGTAATGTCAGTCCATGCCCAGGACTGTGTAAAGAGGCCATTGCAGTAAGTCTAGCAACCAAATGCTTCTTAGAACAAATGTGTTCTACATAATTTATATTGTGCTCCCATGCAAGAAATTGAAGCAATAAAATTAATTTCAGAAGGATGGTGATTTTATATCTAAATTCATATTTTACTTTAGTAGTAATCTTGTAATTATAGCCAGAGGCAAGAAAAAAATGAACACAATTATAATTAAGTGGTGGGAAGGGGCTATTTTCCTTGGTAATAACTTTTTATAACAATAGAAAGCTGTTTATAGTAGGAAGAACGTCTACTATCAGACACTTAATTATTAATTCATATACTTCAATTAAGTCAGGTGACAACTACCCACTTAAGCCCCATTTCCCCATCACTTGGTTTTCTTTCATAGAAACATTTTTCACAAAAGAAATTCAAATTCATTGGCATTTAGTCAACTTTTAGTCTTTGAATCGGATTAAATTGTTGGTATAGTTTTATAAACTCTCTGTAGCAGAGAAACCCACTTTTACTTATTACCAAGTTTTTGTGATACCACAAAGAAGTAATCCAGTAACAGAGGAAGAGTTGTTCAAGCAATTTTCAGAAGAAAGAAATGTTTAAGACACATTTTCTTGTTGTTCGTGTGTGTGTGTGTGTGTGTGTGTGTGTGTGTGTGTGTTTTGATACAGGGTTTCTCTGTTAAGCCTTGGCTCTTCTGGAACTCACTTTGTAGACCAGGCTGACACACTGTCTCTGCCTCCCAAGTGTTGGGATTAAAGGCATGCATTACCACTGCCTCGCTAAGACATATTTCTGTGCTGTCAGAGATAGATAGAGGTTGGAGATCACTTAAAAAGAATAACACCTGCTAGAATTAACTGTGCAAACTTTTGAATGTAGTTAATATAGAGATATTATCAGTCACTAATAGATTTGGGTTATCCAGGACAGTGAATATAAAATTAATTTATCTTCACACACACACAGAGACACACACAGGCCCACATAGATACACACACACACACACAGACAGACACACAGACATACACACACACACACGGCTTTTATGTAACATTTTGTTTGTTTGAAAGCACAGCTCATTAGATAATATCAAACCAACCTGTATAATCTGTGTATAAATAAATTCTTACATACATTTAAGAAAACTACTATGTATATAAATATCGTATAGTATTTTCAGTAGTGGGTATTCCATATTTGAGTCAATGGACCTTACAGACCTATCCTAGAGATTTCCCTATAGATCTGAGGTCACAGTCTCATGTTCTCTGCAGCCCTAGCCCTCCATCTGAAAAGCGTAGAGGGGTTCATTACTTGTAAACCGGAAATGGGCTGGCTCGTGCCCGGCAGTTGAGTGAAACTTTTCCTTCCAGTGACTCTTCTGGGTAAATGGTATTGATTGGTTGCTCTTCAAAAATAGGTCCAAATCCTTTGTCCTCTTCAGAAACTGAAACAAAGACAAGATGATTTTATAGCATACCACTTTGTAAGTCAAAGAGAATTTGGTTTCACCAAAAGTACTTCTTTTCTACCTGTCTCTCATTGGTTCCCTAAATGTACCATTTGCCAGCTATCTCTCTACAGCTCTCTGTCTCCCTACACACACACACACACACACACACACACACACACACACACACACAGAGAGAGAGAGACGTGCGCGCATGCACACACTCACACATGTGCACACATGCTTACATATACACACATGCATGCAGGCACACACATACACACACACACACACACACACACACACACACACGTTTTAGCCTCCAGGTTCTTGCCTAAGCTTTGAGCTTTTCAGCTTTCTAAAATCATAATCCTAATTTTCTTATCAAAGTTTGTACATTTGGGATGCAGGCCTGGTGTTAATTCCTTCAGGGGCTGCCTCCCATCCTTCCAGGTCTAAATGACCCCTTTTGTGGCCCTATTGTTCCCTGCTTGGTTGCAGGACTTAACAAGCCTGCTTTGACATTTGATGCAAGCTTCTGTGTCACCACGCTGATAGTGCTTGGGGACAGGTGTCTTTAATCTCTGTGCCCTGCTACCCAGCTGCTGGGCAGTCCAGAATGGAAAGGAGGTGCTTAACGATTTTAGACGATGAGAATGAAGTGATAAATGAATTCCTGAATATTCTGGCGGAGATTATCCTCCTTTGAATTTTCATCTCCTCGACATATGGCCAGGGTTCATACTCAGCTGTCATTTGCGACCACATATAAAACATCATGAGTATGGGAGTTGATGAACTGGTTTGAAACCCATCCTAAGTGCCCATCAAATACCTGGACAAGGGAAACACTTGTCCATGGAGTCCTCTCTGGAAGGAAGAAGAAATGAAATGGCAGGAAACGTTGAAGAGGCGTTTCACTAGTGTAGCAACATCTACAAACAGCGGAGAGTCATGGGCTCTGAGGGACTTAGTAGTGAGCCCTGTGCCTCCAAAGGCAGGAAATTCTGCCCCGAGGGCACTCCAATAGAAGCAAACCACGGTTCACTCCTCTGCTTGTGTTGTTGTTATTGTTACTCTTTTGTCTTTGTTTCTGATTTTTGTCTATTTAAGACAGTCTCATGTAGGCCAAGCAGACCTCATACTCCAGATTTTCCTGTCTCTACCTCCCGGGTACTAGGAATGCAGGCATGTGTCATTATGTCAGGCTACCCCAGCTTACTCTTTTTCACCTTTTTTTTTAATTTAAAATATGCTTTTTTATACAATATATTCCAATTACAACAGTTCCCGACTCCTCCCAGTTCTTATCCATCCAGATCCATACCCTTTCCACCTCTCCATAGAAAATAAACAAGCATATAAGAAATAATAAATAAAATAAGACATAATAAAATAAAACAAAAAACTCATTATCATAGGACAAATAAAAACAAAAACAAGAGAAAGAGCCAAAGGAAATGCACAAGAAATACATGTAGACTCAAAAACATACACTTTCACACAAACAGGAATCTCAAACACACAGAACTAGAGTTATAATAAAAATAAAAGACGCAAAAGGTAAACATAATTAGTGATAATAATAATAATAGATAAAATTTTTAAAAAAGAGAATGTTTTGTCTCAACATTATAAGACAAAGGAGTTCCAAAATACCATTGAGTTTGTTTTGTATTGGCCATATAGTGCTGTGTATGGGCCAACGTTTAAGACTAATTTGCTTACTCAGTGAGATTCACTGGGAGAAAGTTAACTTTTCATTTGCAAGTATTTATCAATTGTAAATAGCTTTTGGGTTAGGGAATGGGCGTGTATCCATTTCTTTCAGTTCTAGGACCCTCTTGTGCAGAACTGTCAGTCCTGTGTCTGCTGCCATAGTCTCTGGGAGCTGATGTTTGTTGGACCTGCTGTGTATGAAAGGCCTGCTTCACTTGGTGTCTTCCATCCCTTCTGGCTCCGACCACACGTTCTGCCTCCTTTGCTGCAGCGTTCCCTGAGCCCCGAGGATGAGGTTTGATGGAGACATCCCATTTAGAACTATGTGTTCTAAGGTCCCCAAATCTCTATGCATTATTTAATATTGGGTTTCTGTATATGTTCTTATCTGCTGCAGGTGGAAGCTTCTCTGATGATGGCAGAGCAAGGTACTGATCTATGCATATAGCAGAATGTTGTTAGGGTTACTTTATAGCTATGTTCCTTTAGTGTTTAGTTTATCCCCAGGTCCCCAACTGATCTAATCTCAGGCTTTTGCTTGGCCATCCAAGCAGTGTTGGTACGGGTCCCACCCATTTCATGAAGTGTGCCTGAAAACCAATCAGATATTGATTAGTTCCTCCCTCAAGCTTTGTGCCGCTCTTGCACCAATGTATTTTGCAGGCAGGTCACTTATGTAAATTAAAGGATTTGTAGCTGGGTTTGTGTTCACATCTCTTCTTTGGTAGCAAGGCGAGTACCTTCAAGGCCCATGAACAGTAGTCTGTTGGGGTAATGACTCTAAATAGGCACCAGCTTGACAGTTCTGGGTTCAACGACTTCTGTATGTTCTGTCTTCAGTCAATTTGTGGCTAACAATCAATAGTTTTGGCAATAGCCTGGGTTGTTTGGGGGGTTCCCATGCTGCCTCTTTGGCTAACCACTTGATTGGATAAACCCCTTTTCAGCAAAAGAAGCCTCGTTTGTTGATGAGAAATGCCCAGGTGGGGCTCTGCGCTTGCTTTTTTGATAGATGGTAAACTCAAGCGTATAGTAGCTATCATCTTCTCCAATACTGACCTTTGAGATATTGTCTGAAAGAAATGCCATCTCCTAAGAGTGGTAAGGCCCTAACCTTTTGTGATATTTTAGTAATTTTATATATAAAATGTGAAGGCAACTCTGCAGCTTATATAAATATTAAGGAATTTATGGTTAAAGTTTTATAGGTCAAAGAAAAATATTGTTGAAACTTTTCTCTTTTTCTAAATTTCAAATCTGTTTATTTCTGAATTTTCCATTTAATAATTTTAGATTGTGGCTGACTATAACTCAGACTGAAGTGACTTGACTTCTCTGACATAAGATTAATTAGGTTTTAGGTTTTGTTGTTGTTTTGCTTTCTTTTTTTTTTGCCAATGAATTGCTTTATAAATTTATGGGAAACAGATCAAGAAACACAGACAATATACACTTGATAGTGAAAGATCATGACTATATAAATGTTTACATTTTGTAAAATAAAAAAGCATTCCTGAGTATAAATACTTAGACTAAATTAGATCAGGTTTACATTTTGGTGTCCTTTCCAAAGTTTCACAGAGAGCATCTTCTATTGAACTAATTGCTTTGTCAGTGGTGTCTACCCAACAGTAACTGAGTTTCCAGGAATTCTGCTTTAGTTCTGTTGCTGTTATAAAATTATCTCGACAATAAGCAGCTTAGAAGAAAAAGCTTATTTAGCTCACAATTCCAGATTATAGTTCATCATTGCAAGGAATTCAAGGCAACTAGTCACAACCACAGTCAACATACAAAGGGAATAAATGCTTGCATGTTTATGTATGCTTACCACCCCCGCCCTTCTCTATACATATACAATCCAGGAACAAAGCTGTGGGAATGGTCCTTCTTGCAATAGGCAGCTCTCATACTTCAGGTAAAGCAATGAAGACACTCCCCCACAGACACGCCCACAGCCCCACCTGATCTAGACAATTCCTCGTTAAAACTCTCTTCCTAAAAATTAAAACCAAAATAAAAACAACAACAAAACACTTTCCTGTCAGGGAATTCCATATTGTATCAAATTTACACTTAAAATTAACCATCAAGCCAAGTGAATATTTTAGTTAATAAACCAATAAATAATTTCAAGGTAGAATAAACTAAAAATGTATAGTCTATGTATGACACCATGTTTTAATTTCACATGGGTTTTCTTTATTTTTAGTTTGAAAATCAATATTGTGTTCAAACTGTGACATTCTAACAAGAAATAGCAGAATTATTTTATTTAATTATTTTTTTGCTGGTGATCATCTGTCTTCATTTTCCATATAATTATTATTTCTGGTACTCTAGCCCTTAGAGTAGCACCACTCACATCAGGGAGGGTGGGTTCTTCATGCTCAGTTAACCATTTTTAGAATTGCCTCCACAGACACAGCAAGAGGTATATCCAGTAGGTCAGTGGTTCTTAATCTTCCTAATGTTTCGACCTTTGAACACAGCTCCTCATGTTGTGGTGACTCCCAACCATCAAATTATCATTGCTACTTCATAACTGTCATTTTCTTCTGCTATGAATAGTAATGCAAATATCTGCTATGTGACTCCCAAAGGTGTCACTCCCACACTTGAGAACCACTGCTGCAGGTGTTTTTATATCTGGTTACATCAACAAGTAAGATAATAAACACTAATCTAGCCCCTTGCAACATAAGATCCAAAACCATCACAGTAAGCAATAAAATTCCACTATTGGTTTTTAAATTCTCACATTCAGTTCAAAAGACAAACCTGTTTTATGTATCTCCCTGAGTCCCCAGCATTTCAACAGTGTCAACAATGTTCAAAATTCCAGGATTTAAAAATCTGCAATCATTAACTATGAGCTCTTGTAAAATAAAACAAACTTGCTTATCTAATATATAGTGATAGAGAGCAAGATTTTCTCTTCTGAAAGAGAGAAATTAGATTGGCCCAAAGAAAAACAGAAACAGCAGGATAAACACCCTCCCATATTTCTCCATGTTCTACGCAAATCAAAACAACTCTGAGATTTCATCTTACACCTATAAGAATGGCCAAGATCAAAAACACTGATGACAACTCTGCTAGAGAGGTTGTGGGGAAAAGGGAACACACCATCATTGCTGGTGCGAGTGGAAATGGGTACAGCTGCTTTGGAAATCACTATGGTGATTATCTCAGAAAATTAGGAAACAACCTATCTCGAGACCCAACATTACGACTTTTGGGTATATAACCAAAGGGAGCTCAATCATACTACAAGGACATGTGCTCAACTATGTTCTTAGCAGCATTGTTTGTCATTGCCAGAGCCTGGAAACAACCTAAATGCCCCCCCCCCCATCAAAGAATGGATAAAGAAGATGTAGTATATTTACACAATGGAGTACTACACAGCAGAAAAATCATAATGGTATCTTGAAATTTGTGGGCAAATGGATGGATTTAGAAACACAATTTTGAGTGAGGTAATGCAGATCCAGAAAGATAAATATAATATGTGCTTACATATATTTTAGACATAAAGCAAAGAAAAACCAGTTTACAATTCACAATCCCAGAGAACCTAGACAACAGTGAGGATCTAATCTACATGGGAAGTAGCAAAAGACAAGATCACCTGAGTAAATTGGGAGTATGGGGATCATGGGAGAGGGTAGAAGGGGAGTGGGAAGGAAGGAAGGGGAGTGGAGAAAAAACATATAGCTCAATAAAAACAATTAAAAAAGGCAGAATAGCCTTTACCACAAAGGCCTTTAGTGAGTAGAAGGTTGTAATTATTAAGGTCACTACCATGATGGCTAGGAGGAAAGACGGGAGCAACAGTGAACTCCTATCTGTTGGCCAGACTTTTCTAGGTATATGTCAAGATTTCCCCAATTCTTATACTTGGATTTTCCAGGAGAGTTGATTGGAAGTGTCTTGGTTTACAAGCAGGTGTTAAGTTGCCTTGACCAACACACTGTTCACTGTTCTTTTATTGCCATTAAATGTAAATTCAAATTAGTTAAGATGAAAAAAACACCGTTTTTCTTTTCTTTATGGCAATATTTTGCACAAATGATATGTGCATATTTTCCAAGCCTCTATCAGCATCTAGCTTCTATAAATACAGATATGAAACCTTAGTGAGATAAAATAAGTAAGCTAAATTAATTTTCAAATGGAAAAAATCCACATTTAAAATATTTCCATTTTCTTGTTTCCAGGATAGGGCTATACTGTTTAATGAACATTTGTTGCTTACATTACTAGAATTTCCTACCCTGGATAAGAAACTAGATTCCCTGTGAAGTTTTTCAATGGTTCTGTACATGTGAATTGGGAATTGGAACTGGCCTTTAAGAGCAGCAGTTACTGCTGCAAGTCTTTGCAAGTCAGGACCATTGTCATGCTTAGCAGGAATCCAACCCCATCACCTAATATGGTGACTCCATGGTCCCCTAACTCACCAGAAATGCTCAGCCCCAGAGAAAGAAGATCTCATGCTGGGATAACACAGCATGAGACTCAGCACAGGACCCATTTAGGCAGCTCTACTTAGTCTGCTGAAATGAGTGCCTCTGTCTCTTGCTGTTCTAGCAGTGAGAAGATCTGGGTGACATTTTTTGATGCATTAGAAAGGGAACACAAAGTTGGGGGAAACATCTCAGGTAACCCAAAAACTTAATTAACACGTTTTCTTTTGATCTGTTTTTCTTAATACAATCTCATTTTTATAAAAACCTTTCATTTCCCTATATCTAAAGTAGCCATCATAACTCTACCTTAGAAGTGATTACTTTATCAAATGTGATTAAAAACATTGATAAAAAAGAAAAAGATCATACACGCATATTTGAAATAAAATCTGCAGATGAAAGACAATCAAATGCTACCGCTGCTCTTTCAGGGAGTTTTTCATGTCTATAGACTAAAAAAAAATCAGCCAGTGGCATGAGCTAAAACAGTATCCTTGTACTTTTCCCATGTGGAGATAGTCCTCTATAATCTTGCTATTTGGTTTTATTTCTAGAAATTGAAATAAGATTGCATTTTAAGCTTGAGAGTTATTTTTAGTGAGTTTTCTATCTTGAGACAAATTCCATTTTTTTTACTTTGAAATATGTCATCTCAATCTGTTATTAAACCGAATTTTACATAAGTATGTTGTCAGATGAGTCTAAGAAAAATCTATTAGGAAACAAAGCAATGGAATCAAAATTTGAAGAAGTCTATTATGAGAATTCTTATGATATTTACAATATCTCTCCCCATGGAGCCAAGAGTGATTTAAGCTCCCTTGTAATACAATAAACTATCTACATGAGGCAAAAATTACATTTGCTGAGCACAAGCTTCTACAAAGTATTCATCCTTCCCTGAGATATTCAGGATGTTTAGGGCTTGGTTTGAAATACCCTGGTACCACTACCACTTAGGATGATAGGTAAAAAGTAATATTGCACTACTTTACCACCCCAACAATGCAATACTCAGAGTTCCTCTCAACAGGTGTGCATAAATCCAATTTTTGAAAGGATGGTGAGGATTAGATTAGCAAATTGGGTTATAGAGAATAAATTCTTTGCTTGGCTTTATGTCACAGGGAGAGTCTATCATGTCATTTTTTTCCCTTATTTTTATTGAGCTATAAGTTTTTCTCTACTCCCTTCTTTTCCTCCCCTCTCCTCTTCTACCCTCTCCCATTACCCCCACAATCCCAATTTACTCAGGAGATCTTGTCTTTCTTTCTTTCCTCTGTAGATCCATGTATACCTCTCTCAGGGTCCTCTTTGTTGTCTAGGTTTTCTGAAGTTGTGGACTGTAGGTTGTTTTTTTATGTCTAGAAGCCACTTATGAGTGAGTACATATTGTATCTCTCTTTTTGGGTCTGGGTTACCTCACTAAATATGTTTCTTTCTAAATCCATCCATTTGCATATAAATTTCAAGACATCATTTTTTTTTACCTCTGTGTAGTACTCCATTGTGTAAATGTACCACAATTTCTTTATCCATTATCTGGTTGAAGGGTATCTAGGTTGTTTCCACGTTCTTGCTATTACAAATAATCCTGCTATGGACACAGTTGAGCACATGCCCATGTGTTAATGATTGAGCATCCTTTGGGTATACAGCCAACAGCAGTATTGCTGGCCTCCATCATGTCTTTATAGCCTCCTTGGGACCTCAAACCATTCATAAACTTCTAGACATGACTGGGAATATTCTCAGTACCTGAAAGGTATCGTCTGCTACCTGGAGAGAACCCAGACTATCTCAGGTCATGGTATTTCTTTCAGGGGAGTCTGGAAAGGATTCTCTTGTTTTAAAAAAGAGAAAGACAGACGAAAAAAGAAATGCCCCTCTTCACTTAGAATCCTGTTCTGTCTTTATGTGACAGCCCAACTGTGCACTGTAGGGGAAGTTGGAGGGTGGCTCACTGCATTAACTACTTGAACACCGTGGGTGTCATGGATGTTGATTACTGGTGTTAAAGCTTGCTATATTCAAAGGAGAAGAGAGATCAAGTCATTGAAAGAGCAATGGGCAAAGGCATTTTTTTTTGTTTTATTGCTGTCAGGTAGAGGGAACACATGTGATATTAAGTACAGAGTTTGAAAATGGCAGGATCATTATTATTAATGGTTTGTTCAGTGCATCTCTATGTAGCTATGGGTATCTTGGAACTCTTTGTAGACTAAGCTGGGTTTGAAGTCAGAGAGATTCGCTTACTTCTGCCTCTCAAGTGCTAGGATTAAAGGCAGTCATTACAACTTCCCCACAATATGGAATGCATGTATGTTGATAGTGATAGCCATAAAGAAGGAGATATTGACAATGGAGAAAGGAGGGTCATTTTCTGTGGCTACAGGTAGATGGACTAGATGAAACAGGCCTACTGCACAAGAGAAGGGCAGGTATGTGGAATCCGACAAATGTCACCAGGTCACACCAGTGAAGACATGAGCAGTAGAGTGGGTTATAGGAGGAGCCTGTGGAGCTGTCTCCTAATCATTTCGAATCTCTCCATGTAATAGGAATAAAATCTGACACCTGAAAGTCAGAACGCACAAGAATTTTAGAGGTTTGGGGAGTGGGGTGTCCTGAGACATGACTAAGGAGAGCAGAAATGGGTGTGCAGGGGAATCCAGGGTGAAGAGTCACAAATTTAACACAGATGAGGGGGTCCTTAGTGATTATCAGCTGAATGCTTACTGAGCTTGGGAGCATATGGGAGCAGCTGGAGACAGACACTAAAGTTATGTCTTCACAGCCAAAGGAGCTTGTGGGGCTACTGGCAGCTGAGAGGGGGCCATAGTCCAAGGGACCACAGCCCCTCCAGCACCTTGAGGTGGGCTTCTATTTCTGAGAGATGTGAAAAACAAATTTATGTTCTTTGTCACTGAGTTCCAGGTATTTTATTGTGTCAGTTCAATGAAATGCCTGCACTTACTTTTTTTTAGCACTATAAACCCTAACCACAATCAAATATAAACTATTATGCTTTACTGTGCAGAAAGGTTTCCAAAGACTTATTTGACAATAAAATACTTTCTAATGAAATTCTTGTTAATATTCTATAGAAATTACAAGTGGTTTTTGTGAGGGTGGGGGGTTAAAAAACTTCTAGCAAGTTATCTTGTTTATTTAGAATTTATGCCATTTCTAAAGGTTAAAATACTCCGGGCTTCTTTACCAACAACTTCCATCATTAAACATCCCCTGAGTCATCAAAAAATTCCTTAGAAGCATATTTCAATTGTATTAACTTCAAAAAGTATTAACCTTGTCATATTTTCTACTTATGACAAGGTTCGTGAAGTCTAGGAAGCTCTGTCTGTGATCCTTATAAAATCTACATGTAATGGTTCCCAGCTCACGAGGTAGGAGGAGGAATGGCTTTGATAGTATTTGAGCTAATAATTTCTTGTCCTTCTGTTTCTTAAGCCTCCAAGTGGAAATCCTTCTCAGTCTAAACGGCATCATTTGGATCTGTCATGGAAGTTGTCACACTAGATCCTGGATGCTCAGGAGTTCTTCCTGGCCTTCCATCCAGTCACGAGCGTTAGTGAGATGGGAGCCACTGCCACATAATCCATGAGTCATGACATCAGCTGTATTTGCTGTGTTCTTCAAGTGCTTCTTGCCATATGAAACCCTTGATTTATACATTTCAAAAACAGAAGCTCACAGAAGTTGATTAGTTTATGTAAAAATGCAAGCTTAGCCGGTGAGTTCCAGCTGGAGAACAAATCCAAGCTGGTCTTCTTTTGAGTGCCTCTACTTCAGCGGAACCAGTAATCACAGGAGACTCTACTCTAGCAGGCTTGGTTGTTACATTCGGTACATCTCAAGCAGTAGATTCCAACAGCTGTCGGCTCCTAACTGCACTGAATCTTAAGGTTCCAAATGCGCTAACTTGAGTTTTCTTTTTTGAAGCAAACAAGAGGCTTGCAGAAAAAGTTAAGCAATCTTTAAACATCAATTCAAATTTCACAGCACTGTTTTGTTCCAAAGCATGTAAGATAAAATGGAGACCACACTGAATAGTTTTCATCTGCCCAAACCCCTTAGTGTGTGTTTGTTGGGGGGAGTGTTTGTTTGAGGGGGTAGGGTTGTTTTTTTTTGTGTGTGTGTGTGTGTGTGTGTGTGTGTGTGTGTGATATCTTTCAACAATCAAACAACTAGTCTAAGAAAAAAAATACCTTATAGGATTTCTAATTGACATAACAGTAATCATTTTCCTTCAAGTATAGTTACTATAACGTAAAGCAGAAATCAATTATCATTTTACAAAAAAAAATCCCTATTTAAATCTTACCTCCATGACCATATCTTCTGTGCCATGTGAACTCTATAAAAAAAAGAAGAAAATTTCTATGTCAAAGAAAAGTAATTCTTTGAGGTGTTTTTCAAACCCACTAGGACTGATGTATCTTTACATCTATGTAAATATTGTTTTCCTATTTTTACATTATATGGTAGTAGCACTAATGTTTGCAATCAATAGAATTAAATGAATTAAATCAATAGAATAAAATGAATTTGGGAGACTAAAAAATATTCTTTATTTCATTTATAATAAGATGTCAATAACTATATAAGATTTCTTTTTATTCATTATAAATACATCACACATGCAATTATATATGTGCATGTATATCATTCTTGTGTCTATGTATATTTCCCATGGTCATTAAATACTTAAGTATTAAGTAAGGCAGGATAGAAAAAGGAGTAACAGGATGGGGGCAAAGGAAGGGAAAAGTATCCTCACCTCTGCCTCTGAGAGTCAAGAATTCTAACACAACTAGCACTTACTCAAGGCCTTTGCCCTTCCTAACTATAAACCCAGCTATCTAGGGGTATCAGAAGGACCCCTTTTTGTGCTAAACTAGTTGTGCCTGGATTGCTCTTTTCAAACTATATTCTGACCCAAGACATCTTTGGATCCATCCTCTATTCATATTTAACAACAAGTGAGAAAGGAGAAAATTTGTTATTCTAGGATACCCTTGGGATGTAACTTGAGAGCCACCATCATGGTTCATAGGTTTGCCACTGAGACCATTGTGACTGTTTTGCGAGAAGCTTAAACAGCTGCTCAAAGCTGTGATGTCATGTTCTGTAAATTCCCTTCCCTTTGTTCCTAATATACTCTGTTCTGCTTTAGAAGGGCTGGTCTTGAAATTACCATTTGGCTTCAAAACCAAAGATTTGTTCTTACTTGAGTTTAGGTCCTAAAGATTGAGGGAAGGCC
Organism: Microtus ochrogaster; assembly: GCF_000317375.1. Taxonomy (NCBI): domain Eukaryota; kingdom Metazoa; phylum Chordata; class Mammalia; order Rodentia; family Cricetidae; genus Microtus; species Microtus ochrogaster. The sequence continues at coordinate 19,149,080 of NC_022017.1, forward strand.
CTGGCTGCTGCAAACACAGCATGTTGCCATGGCTCCATCTTCCCCACTGTTGACACTAATGAAATTATTTTCACCAAATTCTGAAATTAGTGTAATAAAACTATCATTTCCTAAAAAGAAAAACCCCAAAAAATCCACATTATTTTATTTTCTTAAAAATAAATAGCTGGCCATATTGTGATTCTATTACTCAGAAGGATGATACAGGTGGATAAGTAGTTCAAGCTCATCTTTGGCCACCCAGTTTCAGGGAAGCATAGGCTACAAGCGGTCCTGTATCAGACAAACAAGTGAACTAAGTAAATTGTCAATGCACTAGAAAGTCTTTGGGTACATCCTTAAAGAGACTGGCTGATTCATGGATGAAATGACTACATACAGGTTTGTCTTCCAATGAATAACAGCTCAACAAATACTCACTGAAAAAAGTCATTGAGATGGAGTTTTGGGAACAAAATAATTATTAGGGAGCATACTACTGCCAGTAAAACTTATTGTCCATACTTGTGGGAAATATTCCTGAATTTTCATATTTCCTCTGAAGGAGGGAAACATGATCTTCGTGCTGAGAGCTCAAAGCAGCTATGCTATTCTTTTTATGCCTATTTGGATGCATTTTTTCTAAAATTTAGTAAATTTTAAAGGAAAGATTTGTCAGATTCAGTGTTGTGCTGGATACTCATTATAGCTATGTGCTTATAGTTATGTGTTTTAGTTTTTAGAAATCTGTAAATCAGTTATTAAACACAGTTATATTAGCTTAATGCTAACTGACAAGTGAATAAGTTGTATTAAAGATAAAAGAAGACATTTGAAATGTTAGTTTTTTTTCTAATTTCTTGCTACATTCTACTATTACTAAAGGTACTGAAGTTTATTCAATTGTAGGCAGGTGATAGAAATAACACCCGTCTCTTCCAAAGCTACATAAATTGTGGTAAGTTAAAATTTACCACTCTGTGATATGCTAAGTGCTTCCTTTTCAGAAGGGAAAAAGTATACAGGTGTATGAGCATTTTACCGAAGAAAGCAGGCAAAAACTTATAAAATCTTAATTGAAAATAAATAAAAATAAAGCCAATCTTAGCATGTAAAATTTATTTACTAATTAAACCTTACCCAGATGTCAAAAGAAGATATCAGTTCTGATATCACATGAAATATTTCATGGTAAGACACATATTGATTGTATTTACATAATCTATGAGAATACACAAAGGCTTTTTCTTACCTGCTAGGCAGGATGTAATGGAGATTAGTAGGAGATGGCTGACCAGCAATGACATTTTCATCTTCGGTTGAATAGATGGTTCAGTTTTCAAAAGTAAGGAAAGTTTTATGGCAGTTGAGTACTATGAAACACCTGCATCGAGAAAAAAACAAGAAAATAACTTAGAAGTAAAAAAAAATGATAAAAGAAATGGAAGTGAGAATAATGGGGAGACAGGAGAAAAGGGGGAATCGGGAGGAACAGAGGAGGGGGAAGCAGGAAAGAAGGGGAAATAGCCAACATTTGGGGACAATGATGTTATTAACTCTATTGTTATTAACTCCTTTCTTTTTCATTTTCTGATTTTAATACACTTAGTGCAAAGAGAGAACTCCCAAAGTCCTTTCCCTCCCAGAATGCTCACACTGATAAGAACTGGGCAGTCTGGTAGTGGTAAGCAGGTTTCTTTTCTTTTTTTTTTTTTTTCTTTTGGATTTTTCGAGACAGGGTTTCTCCATAGCTTTTGGTTCCTGTCCTGGAACTAGCTCTTATAGACCAGGCTGGCCTCGAACTCACAGAGATCCGCCTGCCTCTGCCTCCCGAGTGCTGGGATTAAAGGCGTGCGCCACCAATGCCCGGCTGCACGTTTCTTTCTTATTCAACACAAAACACACTAGTCATCTACTGAAACTGCTACATTGTCAACATTTTAAATAGATTATTTTAATGAATTAAATGTAGGTGTGGCATAGATTGAAAGATTAATTAATATATTTTTACTGGAGGCACTGGGTTCCATCCCTAAGATCATATAATAAAGATAGCCTTCATAAAAGCTTTAGAAGCTTAGAGGATGGCATAGCATGATGACTTTTCCGTGTTTTGTAAAAACAAAAAACCACAATTATGCTTTTGTCTGTTTGTCTGTCTATTCAAGCAGGGTCTTGCTACACAGTTCAGTCAAGACTCAATGCAATCACCCACCCTCTTGCCTTTCTGTTTTTTTTTAGTTACTCATTCAATGTTTCCCTTTTTCTTATTGCAGAATATCTGTAGACGTATCTGTCAGCAAAGATCAAGATAAGTTTGGTGTATTTAAATCTTTAAAAGTTTGGGAGCCTGCTTTAAAAATCAAAAAGAACAAGTTTCATAAAGGAAGCTACAACATTATGTTGCAATCTAGTAAAGTATCTTGCTTTGCTAAGTTTTGAAAAAAAAAAAATCAGTGACCATATAGTTGCCATGTTAGATTTCATCCAGCACTTTGGAATAGCCTTGTGGTAGTGTGGGGCACCTAACTAGTGTTTCATTGTCTCTGCATAAGCAGCAGATATGAAAATCAAAAGCAAGGTAGAGGTGCCTGCTATTATAGAAACTCTCTGGTCAGTGGCAAACAGACAGATCCATGAGTCAGTGTAATGAGTCAGATTGAGGTTAGTGTGGTATTCACTTGAGAGAAGAAGGTTATCTTAACAAAAGCACTGCAAACACAGCACTATGGCAATGTAAGCAGAAGGTGAAGGTGGAGATACTGTGGTCCAAGATGTAACATTTGCTAACTATAATTCAACCATTTTTACCGAATTCTTGGAAAAACAATGTATCCAGGAGTGTTACAGAGAACAGGAGTCTCAACTTAAGAGAACATGTTTTCAAAAATTTACAAATAGTGATATAAAGTGTTAAACAGGAAGAAAGGCAGTAAGGCGACATCTGAAGTCATCACCTCCAGAAATCATCTGAGACACATGCCCAGTTCTCTCAGCTACTTTGTTACACTTGACCTGATCCTGACCCATGACTTGTAAGACTCATGGAGCAAAAGATGCCTCCTGTGTCAGGGACTCCCTTTGAGACATAGGAATCCCAGTAAGTCGACAAGTTAATGTCTTCTGACACAAATTGCCTTGTGAATGGCCAGTAAACTCCTGACAAGTATCTTGGTTAATGGCTGATAATGTCACTTGGAAGGAGACAAGAGTCACTTCCTTTACTTAAACAAGTGTAAAATCTGCCTTCAGTAAGGAGAAAATTCTGATTTGCTACATAAAGAAGAGCAGCCTACAGTCAGAAGACATACATGGAGACGTGATAAAAAAAAAATCAGAGGGAGAAAGAAGACGGAAAGAAAATGGGAGGAAAAACTATAGTGAGATAGGTACTAGACTTCCATGGTCCCCTCCTGTGCGCGCTTGATAGCAGACTGTTAGGCATGTTTTGTGGGTTCTTTCCGCAAGTCTAACCTTCCCTCTTTCATAGTGATGTCTCCCATCATGCAATAGGCCATGGACCCCAGTGCTGAGTTGACACTTATTGACTTCTCAGAAAGGTTAGCTTTTCTCTTCTTCCTCCCCGTCCCATCTTCTTCCAACAGGAAGCTGGCAAGGCTCTTGGATTGCCTGTGCTGCTGATTTCTCAAATTCTAAAACCGTTCCTGAATGCGTGTATAATGTTAAGTTTTAATTGTCTGCTTGACACAGTCTAGCATAGCCTGAGAAGAGGTTCAATGAGCGACTGTCTAGATCAAGTTAGCTTGTGGGCATGTTTCTGGGCGATTATCTTGTTTGCATTAGTTGAAGTGGGAAAACTTGCTAACCATGTGCCTCACTCTTCTCTGGGTTTGCATCCTGTATTCTTTAAATATAGAGAGGAGAACAAGCAGAGAGAATGAGGAGAGAGGAGAACGAGCAGAGAGGCGCAAGTGCACACTCAGTTCTTTCTGCTCGTGATTGGGGTCATGATATGAAGAGCTACTGGAAGTTCTTGCTAACTTGACTTCCCTCCTATAGTGAGCTAAAATACATGTCTTGTCCTCTAAGGCTTCTGTCTGTGTGTGTACATGTGTATGTATCTGTATGTGTATTTTATCAGAGCAGAAGAAAGGAAACTAATATGTCTTTTGAGGCACCAGAACTTGAAATTATTGGCTTTCTGACCACATAGTGTGATAGTTATTGCCAAGATATATGTAAAAGAAATACAGTATTATTTATTGATTTTCATAATAGTACATTCAAGGGAGAGAGTTGAGGTATGCAAATCCAAAATAGGGAAGCCAATGGAGATTTTACCTGTGTCATAATTTGCATTTCAAACTACCATGTATCTGTTCATTTAAAGTTTCTGAGTCTTGAAATAATAATAAAATCTCCCTTAAAATATACATGTTATAGTTACAAAGTTAGAATTCATGCTTTTAGTTTGTCAGGAAACCTAGTAAAAGAAAGAATCTGAAGTTTGTGATGCACTAAATGCACTTTTTCCCCCAATAAAGGCACATAACATACAGAAAAAAAAAATCAAGTTTCTTTCTTCTCTGTCAAGACCAAGAACCCACAAAGGGAATCTGGAATTCCTTATGACAAAAGCATATTGGGACTCTCAGTAGTTAAAAGCAGTAGCTTCTCTTCCAGAGGATCCCAGTTCTGTTCCCAGAGCCTGTACAGCAGCTCACAACCACCTGTAACTCCAGTCCCAGGATCTAGTCTCCTCTTCTGGCCTCCATGACCACTGCAAACACTTGGTGCACACACACATACAGGCAAAACAACCCATACACATAAACTAAAATTCAATAATTACAAGTAAATAAATCTTCAAAATATTTGAAAATAAACTAAAGTCTAACATAATAGAAAATCAAGAAATCAGATTTAAAAGAAAAATACTGATGTTTCAGTGTTCAACAGAAAATTATATAATAGCCCAAAGAGTAAATACAGAATCAATATTTGAATAAAAATAGAAAATCTGGTTTTTTTCCATCAGGGTGGATTTTGAGAAAATTTTTATTGTCTTTAGTCTCAAGAATACTAATTATTTGAAAAGAAAAAATATTTTTCTTTTACTATATGATTATACTCTAATGCATAAATTATTTAACTTTAGAAAATGTGAACTGAATTTTTGGGTTAAAAGGGAAACTGTAATGACTCATTAAAGACAGGCAATGCTTAGAATATAATTATTATAAATGAATAGCTAATTTTCAGTTATAAAATTTAATTTATCAAAGATTTCTGGGAAGGCAAAAAATATATGCCTAGAAGATCTGTATTAAATCTAGAATATTTAATTTACTTATCCTTGTTTTCACTAAGCAAAATTGGCAAGAAAAAAAACTGCTGTAATAAAATATTTTCATATCAGTATGTGAAAAATAATGAAGAATTAAAAATACTTCTTCAGGAGAAAAGAGAATCAGTTAAATGTCCTGAAGAAAAAACAAATTTGTTTTATTTAAGGGTTGCATGATAACAATAACATCAAATATAGATGTAAATAAAAACACTGCTATGTCAGTTGAAGTTTGTAAATATAACCAAATAAGTGTTTTGGCTTTAAACCCTCCCATAGACTTTGTACAAATTTAGAATGAATTTCCCGGTGAAGGAGAAGGTAGACAGAAATGCAAGTAGGTAACCATGTCAAAGCTGTTATTTGTATGAGATGATCATTCTCAAAGGTTAACTTAGCTAAAATGTGTGCAAAGCAAACCAGGCAGCATGTAAGGTTCAATAGCAACAGTAAACGTTGAATTCTAACACAGCTCTAAGGAATTTCATACGCAATGTTACAATGTGGGAATGGTAATGGGGCTCAGTTACTCAGATTAGAGGGCAAGGGAAATTGCTACAGTTCAGTCTGGAGAGGGAAAGCAGCGGGGCTTACCAATGAGACAGGGCTGGCAAACAGAGGCCAAGAAGGCAGAGAGCCTGCTGTGAACTCAGCCTTGAGGTCTTTCACTTTGGTGACTTGTGAAAGGAAGGGGTGTCACACTCCCCCATCAACTCTACAGGTAGTCTTGGAAAGTGGGGCAAAGACAGAATTAGCTGTGCCCACACAGAGCAAGTGTTCTAGAAAGTTAAATAAAACAAAAAATAATTCCTAAGCCTGGGATGTTATTTAGCAATTCCTTCTCTGAGATCAAAGTACCAGGGAAGACACAGGAAGATGTACTGAAACAGAAAAGAGAGACAAGTCTTATCTTTTTTTCAGCTCAGCAACTGGGCAGCTTGCAACACTGGGCCTCTATTTCTGCAACTATTAAACACGGGATCAGGAAATACTATAAGGGTTGGGTGGGATGCTGCTGTGAAATACTCTGAAATTACTTGATGCACAACAGCGTTTTTTCTGCTAGTGCTAGGTGTCCAGTTACAGAGCCGCGGGATTAGAAAAGAGCTAGAGCCCCTCGTCATAATCAGCAGCAGGTGAACTGTAAGACCCGGTCAGAGGAGTAGGACCCGAGTCAGATCGCTGGACCTGAGTGGAGATGTCATCTCCTGAACTGCCTGAAAGTTAGAACGGAACCAGCTCCCTCAGCAGGTAATATCAGCCTGCGGCAAATGATGAACAAGACTTGGCCGTGCAGAAAGTGACTCAATCAAAAGCCTATAAAACAAGTGAGTGGATGAAGATGGGCAATGGCACGTGACCACTCCTTTGATGCAACAAGCGATGCGTGGTCAGTTTGCTGAAGGCCTGGCGGCGGGGGAGGTGTTCACAGAATGAATCATCTCAATTAGAAATCAATCAGAATCAATTCAGCTCCTACTGTATGTCTCATAATAGGCACTAAACTAGGAAGTGAAGTCGTGTTCCTCTTTGTGAACCCCCTCCTTTCAGGAGCTCTTTCTCTTTTTTTAATTTATTTATTATGTATAAAATATCTTGTCTGTGTGTATGCCCACAGGCCAGAAGAGGGCACAAGACCTCATCACAGATGGTTGTGAGCCACCATGTGGTTGCCAGGAATTGAACTCAGAACCTCTGGAAGAGCAGACAATGTCCTTAACCTCTGAGCCATCTCTTCAGCCCTTTCTCATTTTTCTTTAACAAATCTCTGTTAGCTCTGCTCACTCCTTGTGTGTTTTCTTGCTGTGAGACAATGAACTTGAAAGCCACTGGCCCCATGGGGTAGTTTTGTTGAATGCTGGATACTTGACACCTTAGTTTCTCAAGTTCAAGTACCCCAGGAGCAGAAAAAAGCCTAACCACACTAAAAGAATCCACATCAATAAGTCTCTAGTGGATAACTATATGAATTTGTTTCAAGGATTCTGAAATCTTATAAGATTTCTGTATAGCAGGAAACTTTCTGAGAAAGGGCAAGACACTGCCTCCTTCTGCAAAGGTCAAACTGTAACAGGATGGTCAGAATGGACTCCAAAAACCTGAGCAAGCTGTGCTTGGACAACATATAATCAGAAATTGATCTTTTGTTTCCCAGTCACCCAGACCCAAATAATCACACAAAAACTATATTAATTATAACAATGTTTGGCCAACAGTTCAGGCATATTCCTAGTTAGTTCTTACATCTTAAATTAACCTGTTTCTATTGTTTTATATTTTACCATGAGGCTCGAGGTTTTTTCCCTCACATCTTGCTTCTAGGGCAGATACATGATGTCTGCCTGACTCTGCCTTCCTTCTCCCTGCATTCAGTTTAGTTTTCCTGCCTAGCTATATTCTGAGCTATATTCTGTCCTGTCATAGGCCAAAGTAGTGTCTTTATTAACCAATGGCAATAGAACATATTCAGAGCACGCAGAGGGAAATCCCACATCATACCCATCCTCAGTAGGCCAACTGAAGAGACAATTAATAGTGAAAATAATAGGAGGTTTATTCAATATGGCCACATTGGGAAGAAGAACAAGGAAGTCTAGTGAACACCTCCAACCCTGCCAAGTCAATCCATATTGTTGTTATATAAGATTTAGAATTAAGCACAACCAAGATGTCTTCATCAGTGTGGTCCCACTAAGTTACAACCTACAAAGCTAGCATCTAAAAAATCAGTGCTCTCCTATAAACTAATAACAAATATATTGAGGAAGAAATCACTTCTAGGGTTGTCATTTGAGAAATCTGGTCCGTATCTAGGTTGTCTTTTCTGTGCTGTGATGATGCCATTCAGCTCTTGTGCTCTGTTCTAGATTAACATCTTCCAAATAAATTAATCAAAACAATCCATCACACCATTAGTCAGTATTTAATGACTAACAATCATTTACGAAGGATTTACATAAACTTCCATGTCATGACAGGCTGTTCCATCAAGACCATGATTCTTATTTGCACTGATGGAGAAAGAGATCTATTAACAAGTTCTCCTGTCACGCTTTTAAAAATAAAAAATAAAAGGATATTTGTAGGGATATGGACACACAGAAAGCCATGCTCCGGTATCTCCAGCACAGCTAGGAAAGGTTATTAGGAAAGAATAATTAACCTAAATTGTCTTATCCTTGTTACTCTTCTCTGGTCTCAGGGACAATTGTTGCTTGGTCTACTTCTAAGAGATGATGACAGAGGTCTTATGACAGTTAAACATGGGCTATTTTAGGTGAGAGACACCATCACCTTCTACTGAAGGCTTTTTCTTTCTATTCAAGAAATCAATATGAAAGTCTCCTGGTGTTGCTGAGGTCTCTTAATCGGTACAAAATGTCAGCTACAAAGTCTGTGAAGAGGGTCTGAAATCCATTTTCAGAGACCCGCTGTTAGGATTAGCGAAATTGAAATCAGGAAGTGAGTGACAGGTTTTGGAAATGAAATTAGTTTGGGATTTAAAAAATTCTAATTCTTTAGTGAAAGAGTGGTATGCATTTAAATGCTAAGCTCGTTAGTCAGTTTCATGTAAATCTTATACTTCTCCAGTCAACTACTGAATTATTAAATAAAATTTTAATGCAGTACGTTCTGAATGTTCTAGCTTCCCAGTGACTCCTTTAAACTACCTTTAGGGATTATGACTTTGGTTTAACCTTTAATGCAGTATTGTTACTGGAATTTGAGCAGCTCATTGTTATAGGCAGATGGATTTAGTAAAAATGCTAGCAGAATATAGTGCTCCGAGTAAAGAATGCAGTACACGTCCAAGAAAAGCATTTCTTTTCTGAAAGGAACTGTAAGTAGCATCTGCTTTTGTTGTTGTGGCTTTGTTTGTTTGTTTGCCAGAATAGGATCTATTGTGGCTCAGCTAGCGGCAGAGCTAGGAGCACAATGGTCTTCAAGTGGTAGGAGCCCAGCTCTGAAACATCCTGCCACCAGACTGTGTGAAGCATATGGGGAAAGAGAAACAATATTCCAACACAGCGGTAAATGGAAGAGAGTGTGAAATTACAAAGTCGGGATGACTGAGGGCAATGTCGACAGGCTTTTTGATGATGTGGGTGTTAACTGAAAACTGATAACTCTACACCTTACAGAATAGGTCATGGCTCATGGCTCATGTAATTAGATATGTGATTAATATCTCTTTTAAAACACATAATGGATGCAGAGGAATTTAACCTGCAAGCATCCAAATGTCTTACATTATTTTCTGCACAAGAAAGTAAAACCCATGTGAAATAAAGGGTATGCTAGATTCACACTCTTTCACTACACGTTCAGGAATACTGTATCTTTGAGTGCTACCTTAAGTACAAAGCATTGCTTTTGCCTTGCATTTTAGGAATGTCTGCATTGTGGGAAAGAATGCAGAATAGCGTATCATCGCAAACTATCACCGACCCCTGGAGCTAATATAGTGTCCATCTTACTCGTTCATTTATTTAGCTAAAATTTTAAAAATTTGAGATGTTAAAGAAAAACAGAGAGAGTGGAAAAATAAGCATATCAAACAACATGACTTCTTGATTACTGGCAATTCAAAAAAAAAAAAACTTAAAGGAAGGACACACTAGTTGACCCAGCAGCCAAGCAGGACCTAACACTTTTGTCCATTATTTATGATCTCTTCTTGCTAGTAGGCAGAAAATGCAGACTTCACTTCCTTTAAAATCACCAGAAGCTTGTGCAAAGTTTGGCATAGAATTGTTGGGGGAAAAAAAGCAATACATGGAGACTGCTTTATTGTTTCCCGGCTACCCAGACCCGAATAATCACACAAAACTGTATTAATTACAACACTGTTTGGCCAACAACTCATGCATATTCCTAGCTAGCTTTTATATTTTAAATTAATCCATTTCTATTAATCTGTGTATTGCTACGAGGTTGTGCTTTACTGGTAAGGTTCTAGCGGCTTTCTCCTTCAACAGTTGCATGGCATTTCCTTGACTCCTCCTACTCTTTCTATCTCTGTTCCGATTTCTCACCTGGATTTACTCTGCTAAACCATTGGCTAAAACGGATGTGGGATTTCCCTCTGTATGCTATGTTGTTTTTTTTTTTTTTCCATTTTTTAGTAAAGAAGCTGCTTTGATATATGGCAGGGCAGACTAGTGAGGCAGAAAATCCAAAAAGAGATAGAGGAGGAAAGAAGGTGGGGGTCAGGGAGGTGCCATGTGTCTGCTGAAGGAGAAAGACTCTGGAATCTTACTGGTAGGTGACAACTTCATGATGATACATGGATTAATAGAAATGGGTTACTTTATGATGCAAGAGCTAGCTAGAAATAAGCCTGAGCCACCAGTCAAATAGTGTTGTAATTTATATTGTGATTATTTTGGTCTGGGCAATGGGGAAAAGAATGTGCAGTGGGGAAAAGAATATGCAGTCTTTGCTTTCATAATGAAATTCAAACATTTGGGGATAACCTGCATGGCCTGCCACCCACTTTGGTCCACATACTTTGATATCCACCCACGAGGGGTCAGGAGGAAAGTAGCTGAGAGCTCTTCTGCAAGGTTCAGCACTCCCTGCATGGGCAAGCAGCTGGATCAAGTCTGCTAGGCATGCAGGGGCAGGAAAGCATGGCAGATTCCCACTGCCATACGCAGAGATATGTCAGTCCACAGAAGGTGCTGCATGGCAGATTTACCTTTTACTCAAACACAAAAAAAAGGCTTCTGTGCTGCTTAGTGCTTCCCAGAGTTGCAGTGTGCAAACAGCTCCCACCCAGAAGTTTCAGAGCTGGAGATGAATGTACCTCCACTGTATGTATGTATCTGCCGAGAGGCAGATCCAGCATACAGGGCTGCTGTGACCACACTGCTATTACTTTTAAATGATCCTTGTCAGAAAAGAATTTCAGGTACACAATGGGACAGATTCAGGCATAAAAGACCTCTAAATGAGACACAGTGTGTTTAAAAATGTACACATGCTTAGGAGAGAAAGGAAGAAGGGTATAGACAGTAATAAAAAGAAGTAAATAAAAGAAGTCTTTAAAGAGACAATAAAATTAATAGTAAAAAGCCATACGAAAATGGGAAATACACAGAGAGTCTGGATTATGTATATTATTGTGTTTTCTTTGGATTTCTTGACTACAGAGAAACATTTGGTTCTGAGGGTTGCTAAGTTAAACCAACATTTAAAAAATATCTTAAAGGTTTCCTGACTTGAAAATTTGAGTCTAGGACATAGTACTTTGGAAAAGAGGTTCTGCTTTTGTTTCCATAGGGCATGGCAACCTGTGGATTCCTTACAAACTAATGTGGTTTGATGGAACAAGATCTGCCAAAAGGGATCCATGAACCATAAAAAATACTTTGCCCAATAAACAGAAGGAAACAGTTTGGAGAAAACTATGCCCAAATTCCCCAAATGATTGTTTATAAATGCCTCTTTTCCAAAAAGGGAGCTGATTATAAATGGTCAAATGGTCAGTCAATCTCTTTCTTAAAAAATGGGGGGATATGATATAAAGATGAATACATTGCATTGGTATGGATCTTGGTCTATTGATACAAATTTAAGGTTGATTTGTTACACTGTGTACATGTATTTCTGGTCTTGTTTAAGGTACTGTGTTTGTGCACTTCACTTAAAAATATAATGTATAATTAAGAGATACAGATTAATAGATAGTCATCTATAATAGTCAAACTGTAGTCATGTTAATTAGGTTTTCTAGATGTACAGAGATATATTTCACATGGATAGATATTCTTCTTCAAACCTTTTAAAGACCTACAGAATATGACACTTAGAATATTTTAACAACTTAGACTTTTCTCAACAGTCTTCTGGCAATACCAAATACATCAGAGTTTCTTGATGGACATCCAAGAAACTCATTATGGAATTTGCCTTCAGTGTGACAAGACTAGCTATTTGGACAAGAAACTGCTCTTGCCTAGACTGCTTAATGGTATGTTGTATAAACTGTACATACAGGACACACAGAAAAGTGACTGATAAACTTTCCAAAAGATGGAATGGTCCTTTAGGGTTCCTTCTTCACAGAGGAAACTGTCATATATTCTGCAGGACGTAGAAGAAAGTGACTAACAGACTGTCAATATAGCTGAAACTGTCTTTCAAATTTTCTGCTCCATGGAAAAGTCTACCAGATACTATGGGCCTTTAGGCTGAAGATGGATGCCTTAATGTGACAGAAGAACTTAGGGTCAAGGCAACAAGCTGTCTCTGTCAATTTTAAAGTTTTGGAAGTTGCGTACAATGCACTTCCTGCTTACTTAGGTAATATTATATTCTTCTGGAGTCTTTGATGGAGTTGAAGACACATAGTTATATTTTTCCTTACTTATGTTAAAAGATAAATTAGATACAAAACTTTCCAGATACAAACAGACTAAATATTGTAAGTGTAATTCTTAATTAATACCAGTTTTTATTTATACCAGATATGCAATTTTACTATGTTAAAGCTAAATCCTTCCTTTTTATTTAGACAGAAAAGGGGAAATGATGCATGGTTTCCCTCATTATGCTATGAATATATTTTATTGTCATTGGTTAATAAAGAAGCTGTTTTGGCCTATGGCAGGGCAGAATATAACAACGCAGAAAATCCAAGCAGAGATAGAGGAAAAAAGAAGGCGAAGAGATAGAGGAGGAAAGATGGGAGACACCATGCAGCTGTTGAAGGAGAAGATGCCAGAACCTTACTGGTAGGCCACAACCTCAAGGTGATATATAGATTAATAGAAATGGGCTAATTTAAGATGTATAGCTAGCTAGAAATATACCTGAGGCACTGGCCAAATAATATTGGAATTAATATAGTTTTTATGTGATTATTTCTATCTGAGCATCCAGGGAATGAACACATAGTCTCTTTTTTACACGAAACAGCTTTATTAACTAACCAATAAAAAGATAACACATATACAGAAGGACTTCCCACATCAAATACTAAATGAAGTATACAGCTTGATTAGTTCCAGTGGGATCTAGGGATGAGTACCAGGAAAAAAAAACTGTAAATCTTTTGCCATCAGGATACAAGCAGATGCATGGAGCCAGATAATGAATAGGAATACTAAAAATACTAAAGTAAGAGAGAATGCATACACACGGGACATGTCAGAGAAAGGAGACACATGCACGCACGCACACACGCACGTGCCCAAAATCATCCACTTACATATTATCCCAGCATAATCTTCCTGTGTTATTAAGAAATAGCCTGCATCATAAGAGTCATGTAGCTTGTGCCCAAAATACATGACAACTAATAGAGTAAGAGTTTGAATCCTAATATTGCAGACAGAATCTAATTCCATGGCATTACTTTTTATTTTTTATGAAGATACAGTCTGTGTTTGATCTAGATCATGAGAGAAGGTATTTATTAGGCAGTAATTCACATACTTCTTGTAATTAAGAATCAGTGTTTTTCAAAGTATAGAGTCTGTCTGCTTATTAATAAGACATGTCCCTGAGCAATACCCAAGAGTAATTAAGAGTTTCTGGGGAATACTCAAAGTATCTGCACTTTAACCAAATGTCCAGGGGATATTTAGGCATCTCAGAGTTGTAAAATTTCTGTAGTATGTTAGGTTTGAAGTTTCCAGTACAGACAAAATCTATGGTTAGAACACTGTATGTAGATGTGTTTTGAGGCCAACCCTTAAACAAATGTACTCGAAAATCCTATGCACCATTTAATACCACAGCTCTTAAAATTTGCCGGCACTGTGCTTTGTGTGTCCTTTAGTTTGTGTGAAAAATGAATATCCTCAATACCTACATCTGATTGACTTTCCCATATTGGATTGAAAGGGGAAGCTTGAACCAAGCAAGGCGCCATACACCTTTAATCCTAGCATGCCAGATTCAGAGAGAGATGAATCTCTTTGAGTTTAAGGTTACCCATGTTCTACAGAGTGAGTTCTAGGTTAGCCAAGACTGCATAAAACTAAAAAAGTTAAGACTGCCTTAACTAAAAATAGAGACAAAGAGAAAGAAAGAGAGAGACAGGGGAAGGAAGAAAGGGATAGAAGGGAGAAAGAAGGCAAATGCCATTGCCAATCTTGCTATGAAATAATCCTTTTGTACACTGTAAATACATATTGCTCTCAAAAAAGCTGGTTAGCTGATAGCTGGGCAGGAAGAGATTGGACAAGACAGCCTGAGACAGACAGAATGCTGGAATGCTGGGAGGAGGAAGAACAAAGTCAGAGGGTCACTAGCCAGAGGGAAAATGAGTCCAACATACAAAATGTAATAGAGGTAGAAGCCACATGCCTTTGGCAGTAGATGGATTAACAGAAAAGGGTTAGGTTGTAAGAGCTGGTTAATAATAAGCCTGAACGATTGGCCAAATATTTATAATTTATATTAAGACTCCAAGTAGTTATTTGGGAAGCAGCTGTCAGGACAGGAAAACTCCACCTACATATTTTGATATGCTACTTTGGCTAATGCCTGAAATATTCTTTTATTTGGGACTCCCTTGCTGAACTATAATGATCTGACTAAATGTGCTTTTAACTTCCAATTTTTTTTTTGCCCAGGAACACTTCAAACTGATCTGACATAGCTGGATGACTACAAAGACCCCTGTGCTGAGATGCCAGCCCAGTGAATCAAATCTAATAACCCAAAGTGGAATTTAATAAGCCTTGACAGCAGAAACACTCCATGCCAGCAAGGCAGAATGAGCCAATGCTTTTCCCCTTTGCTCCCACAGACACCGGCATAAGGACAAAGCCTGTGAAGTGACGCTGCCAGATGGAAGGGCTCACTCAGCTTGTCCTGCAAGCACTAATGACTTCCTGAGCTGCACTAGTCTCTCTGCACAGCTTTAGTCCTCGGTGGAAACTCCTGTGTCTAGGAAAGACTTGGGTTCCTGCTGTCATGCCTCCCCTGAGACAGCGTTCTCCGTCTTTCTCTCTCAGATCTCTGCACAGGCTTTGGATGTCAGCGGCTGTTCCACGTGCCTGTCTCAGCGCCCTACAGGTGACATCACAGTCATTGAATACTTCACCCATATGAATTATTACTGACGTCTTACTCTCACCTACATGGAGAGTGTTGTTAATGATCATGTAACATCTGGGAGTCATTGCTGGGGTTATGGGATAGGCCATACATAAGCCATATTCCTCCTAAGAGCGTGGTATGGTTCACAACAGTGGAGTTATTGAATAAAGGGGAAGAATCACTGACAGCGTGTTGGCTTTTGTAGCCATATGTGAACTGACAGGTAAGGGGTTTAGGATCTAATCCTAAAATCAGCATAAAGAAAACTTTATTATTTAATGAACGTTAACTTTGGAATATTTACAAGCTTTTGGGGTTTCAAATTTCAAAATAATGTTTTGAAATTATAATTATGCCATTTCTCTCTTAGCTCTCTCCAACCATCCCAAGCATCACCTTCCAAATTCAGGGCTTATTTTCCTTTAATTGTCCTCT
>NC_022017.1:19164957-19175852 GCF_000317375.1 Microtus ochrogaster
TCTCTCTCTCTCTCTCTCTCTCTCTCTCTCTCTCTCTCTCTCTCTCTCTCCTAACTACATAAATAAAACCTGTTGAATCTGTACTGTATACTTCCTGTGTATCAGGGCTAACCACCTTGTGTTGACTCTTCCACATGGGGAAGATTATTTCTCTCATCCTCAGTTTCTCCAGTTTGTTCATAGTTTATTGTCTAGTGTTGAGGCACAAGTGTTTTTCCCCTTCCAGGTTAGCATGTCCGTTGGGGTCAACACTGCTCCAGTCCTGTTAAGGTGACTTCATGAATGTAGCCAGCCTCTCTGACTTTTCTCGGACAACCAGACAGCAAATTTCCTGTTCCTCTGACTCTTGCAATCTTTCTGCCCCCTTTTCCCACAATGATACCTGAGCCTTAGTTATGGAAGTAGTGTTGGAGATGTATTGGTTGGTGCTGGGCACCACACAATCTCTTACCCCCTGTATTCTGATCAGTTGTAGTTTTCTGTGATGGTCTCTAGCTATAGAAAAGAGAAGTTTCTTTGATGAGGGGTGAGAACTGCATTTATCTGTGGGTATAGGGACAAATATTTAGAATGTAGTTAGGAGTGGTGCTGGTTTAGTAAAGTGTCAGTTGAAGGTTCTCCTCCAGGATCCATGATTTCTCGCATTCCTATGAATTGGTTAGGTTTTCAGCACCAGGCGTGCTTTCCACATTGTTGAGCAGGTCTTATATCCAAGTAGAGAGCTGTTGGTTTCTGTCAAGGTGTGCTTGCCACTATTGTGCCCTCCGGGTTATGGAGCCATGCAGGGCATTATTGTGGGTCACAGCTAAGTAGGCCTACTGGTTGCTGAGCATTCATTTTCTAACTACATAAGAGAATACCAATAAGTATAAGTGCAGTAACCATTCAGATATTTGTGCTTAGTGCATGATGTGCCAACACCTACATTTCTCAACATTTTCCTTAAATGGTATATAGTATAATAAAATTATCACATAAATGTAGTTAAAGTTTTAACTATTCATTTATTCATCTTGATTTTTTTTAAAAAGAAAACTTAATGAAAGCAAGTGAGAATTTCGAAGGTAATGTGCTTGCCTAAATATGTGACATTGATTCCCCAAACTCCTATGGTGGAACAAAAGGACTGACATCTGCCAGTTATCCTGATTCCCACATGCGTGTTGTGACACACAGACATCTTCATCCCCAGAGCATCTTCATCCCCAGCATCTTCATCCCCAGCATCTTCATTCCCAGCATCTTCATCCCAGTATCTTCATCCCCAGTATCTTCATCCTGACTTATTCATTACCAGCATCTTCATCCCCAGTCTCTTCATCCCCAGCATCTTCATCCTGGCATCTTCATCTCCAATATTTTCATCCTGGTATTTTCATCCCCAGCATCTTCATCACCAGTATTTTCATCCTGGCATCTTCATACCCAGCATCTTCATCCGGTACCTTCATCCCCAGCATCTTCATCCCAGCATCTTCATCCCCATCATCCTCATCCTGGCATCTTTATCCCCAGTATTTTCATTCCCAGCATCTTCATCCTCAGCATCTTTAACTCTGGCATCTTGATCCCTAGAATCTTCATCTCCAGTATCTTTGTAGGTAGCTGTTTCATTTTTTTCTAACCACCAGACCGTAGCTGACAGTAAAACTCTGCTCTTGGTGTGAAGCACCTCCTTTAAGACTTACAATGACACAGTGAGAACTGAACACTGGACATCTCCACTTCTCAGAAGAGAGGATTTATTCAGAAAGTTTGAGTATAATTCCTCATTATGCTGGTGAAGCACAGACAACACAATACCCACTTGTTTAACCACTTCAAGTCAGTGGTATTAAGTATACTCATACTGTTAAGACCATACACAAGAGTTTTCCCCTCTTCCCAAACAGAAACTAGCATTCTTGCTGATATTAGAAATACAATCATGTTTTCTCTCCTTCAGTGACTAAGCACTAAGTCATAAAAACGAGCAACATTGTTTTCTAACACTAAGGGCCTAGTGTCTACCTTCTACGTTTTAGTAATCTGCTCATTCATTTTGGGATTACAAATCAAGTACCTTTCCCTTCCAGATGTCTGAGAAACCCAAACAGAAGCTAGGTTTCTCTGTTGCACGTTCATTATTTCTTGGAATTAATTCATGGTAAATATTGCTCCTTGCGATTAAGCGTTCTATCTCACTTCAAGGCTCTGGTCTCCAGAGGCATCAAAGTTTCTGTCTGGCAGTGATGTTGAAGGAATATTTGGCTTCTGTGGGACATCTGGGGGCTCGGAGAGAAGAAAGGAAGGTCTGGAGACACAGAAGCCCTCTGCTTAACCCTTCCTCCCTCACAAGAGAGTTATTTAATTGCTTCCATAGCTTTCACTTGTGTCTTTTCTTAAACTACTCAACAATCCCATCCTTGCTGTTTCTCTCCATTTAATGATTTAGAACAGACTTGATAGAGACAGTGATCTCACATATAGGTCTAGGTACTTCTCACCAATTCCTCCTGCCCTATGAATTAATTAAATGGACAGATGGGTCTGAATTTCCTGATAGTGAGTTGAAATCTTACAGAGAATAACCTAGATAGTAACTGTCGAACTGTTTTCATGTATTAAGGCCATGCCTCACAGAGCAAGCAGCTAATTCTACAGCCCTGCCCACCATGGCAAGGTGATGCTGGTAAACATGGAAGCATGGGAAAGGCTTTGGTCTGGTCATTAGAAGTGCTGAGTGAATGTTTTCTGTTTAGATGTTCTTGTCTTTCATGTATCTTTCAAATCTTTTGACTTGGTTTTGTTTGTAGAGAGCCACTCACCTTGTGAGACTGTTCTGTTTCTTAAAATGAAAAGATATTTCTATAATCCTTTTACAAAGCCCTTCGGGGACTTTGCTGCCTTCATGATCAAGTAGGCAGTGTTATTTTGTGGGTACCTTCCATCCAGGCTGGAAAGATGGCTCAGTGCTAAAGAGTACTTGCTGCTCTTCCAGAGGCCCTGGGTTTAGTTTCTCACACCCATATGTGAGCTCACAATTATCTGTAACTCAAGTTCTGGGGGATCCAATTCACTCTTCTGGCCTCCATGGGCCACATTTCTTACCAATACCAATATAATATAGAATAAGAAAGGACAAGGCAAAATTACAAATTATACCTGGACCTAATCCTATCTCTTAAACATCTTTTGTTATAGATTTGACATGTGTTCTTTTACTGGCTTTGAACACATTAAATAATGATTCTCAAGCAGAGATGGATGAGTGGGTAAAAATGTTTATTATGCAAGCATGAAAACCCAAGTCTGGTTAACCCTAGCACTCTTACAGTGAAACAGAGGTATGAACAGGCTTGGCAGTGGTAGCTCATGCCTTTAATCCCAGTACTCAGGAGGCAGAGGCAGGAGGATCTCTGTGAGTTCAAGGCCAGCCTAGTCTACAAGAGTTAATTCCAGGACAGCCATGACAGTTACACAGGGAAACCCTGACTCAAAAAACAAAACAAAACAAAAACAGAAAGGTGAAAACAGGAGAATCCCTGGGACCTTGTGTCCCAACTAGGTTGATATATGTTGCAGTGAAAAAAGCAAAAGAGACTCTATCTCAAATAAGATAGAAGGCAAGGACCAACATGTGACCATCTCCCTTACTTCCTCACACAGGCTATACCACGGTGTGTGTGCACCCACACTCTCACATACATATGGTATCACACACACACACACACACACGCACACACACACACACATCTGAACATATGTCATTCACACATTACATACAATTTTAAATTCTACATTCTGAAGTTTAAATTAATGCAGCTAAAGAGTTCTTTTTAAATGTGTAAGTTATTTCACAAATCTCAATGGAAAATTAGTAACCAATTATCTAATTCAGGAAGAGCTATAAACTTCCATACATATGAGGAAACTGACAGCATCTAAGTTGATTATAAATATTTTTCCTATGTGAATATTCTTATGTAAAAATGTATTTTTCAGTTTACATATCAACCCTTCCTCCCCTTCTCCTGCCCTCCCATGTCTCCCCTCTTCCCACCCATCATATGCTCCTCAGAGGGGTAAGGCCTCCCTTGGACAGTCAACAATGTCTGACATACTAAGTTGAGATAGGATCAAGTATCCCCCTTCCCCCACCATATCAAGGCTGAGCAAGGCATCCCACCTTAGGGCATGGGCTCCTAAAAGCCAGTTCATGCACCTGGGATAGTTCCTGGGGCCACTGCCAGGGGGCCCTCAACAGATCAAGTCACATAACTGTCACCCACATTCAGAGAGTCTAGTTCAGACCCATGCAGGTTCCCTAGCTATCAGTCCATAGTCCATGAGCTCCCATGAGCTCAGGTCAGCTGTCTCTGTGGTTTCTCTAGGTAAAAAAGGGGGCTCCTAAGATGGATACACATGCAGGGCCCAAGGAAGGGAAAATAGTTAAAATCTCCTTCATAAACTGGGAAGGGGTAGAAGGAGGGGACAGGGAATGGGAAAATGAGGAATCAAGAACAGCAAGTTGAGGAAGAGATGAAGTGAGAGAGCAATGAAAGAAGTATCTGGATAGAGGGAGTCAATATGGGTTATGGAGACACAATTTTTAATGCTCTGACAATGCTGAAGCATGCATTCAGCCCATATATAGCAGGTTTTTTTAAAACTTGTCCATATTTGGTTTCATGGTATAGGTTGATGAAGACAATTACCAGGTATCTTCCTCAAGAGGGTACCAGCTCATTACAGATGGTTTGAGTCACCATGTTTTTGTTGGGAATTGAACTCAGGACCTTGGAAGAGCAGACAGTGCTCTTAACCACTGAGCCATCTCTCTAGCTCAAGGAGAAACATGGTGCTAGAGAAATTCTCAGGAATCTACAGGATGACCCCAGCTAAGACTCCTAGCAATAGTGGAGAGGGTATCTGAATGAGCCTTCACCTTTAATCAGATTAGTGACTACCCTAATTGTCATCATAGAAACAACATCCAATAACTGATGAAAGCAGATGTAGTGGCCCACAACCAAGCACTGGGCTTAGCTCCTGGAGTTCAGTTAAAGAGAGGGAGAAAGGATAATATGAACAAAGTGCGGATTAAGATTTTAAATATTAAGAAGACAGTAATCAGAATGTAAATAAGACCACTTCTCATTATGAGTTAGGATTCAGGGTCAAAAAGGCCATTGCAAAAAAAAAAAGGCCATTGATAATATAACAAACAAAATAGAACAAGTAACCCAATAATACAAACCTACATACAGAAGTAGACAGAGAGATACCCCTGGCACAATTCAGGGAATGCTACTGAAATGGGAGGTTTGGGGAAGCTGATCATGTTGACTTGAGGACTTTTGGGTAACAGCAAAGCAAGAATGTGGCCCTCACATTTGCCTACAGATGGGTTCTCTTGGAGCTCATTTGTCATGTGAATCTGCTCTTGGGAATTTCACTAAACAGGAAAGGTTAACCCAGATTCCAGAGGAGGACATTGAAGGTCTGTACTATACTCCAAGAAAACATCACCTATTTGTTTCAAAATCCATTTAGATTTCTCTAAACTCATCAATTGTTCCTTAAGTCATCCACATTTCCTCTCCTCTCCCCTATGAAGACACATAGTTTTCTAGATTTTGAGGAGGTTAGGATATTTCTTTTCACATGATGTCCTCATGCATGCATAATATGTGACTATATTTTCTCCCATTGATCTATCTTAATGTTAATCTAAGTAAAGAAACTAGAAGGAGAGCTGTACTCTCCTCCCCTAGGTCATGGTCATGAAAGCACAAGACTTAATGTACAATAGACTCAATTCCCAATTGAAAATATACAGATAGAATGGATGCAAATGGACCCAGGATCTATCCTTCCACTGCATGCAAGAAATACACCTCAACATCAAAGATAGACATTACCTCAGAGTAAAGGGTTGGAAAAAGATTTTCTTATCAAATGGACTTAAGAAGCAAGATGGTTTAGCTATCCTACTATCTAACAAAATGGACTTAAGAAGCAAGATGGTTTAGCTATCCTACTATCTAACAAAATCAAAAGAGAAGGGGAAGGACACTTCATATTCATCAATGGAAAAATCCACCAAAATGTTGTTTGAATTCTTAATATCTATGCTCTGAACACAAGGGCACTCATGCTTGTAAAAGAAACATCACTGGAGCTTAAATCACACACCAACCCTCACACGCTGATAGTGGAAGACTTCAATATTCCACTCCCACCATTGGACAGGTCATCCAGCAAAAAACTAAACAGAGAAATAATGAAGATAACAGGCATTATAATCCAAATGGACCTAGCAGATACCTACAGAACATTTCACCTAAACACAAAAGAAAACAACTTCTTCTCAGCACCGCATAAACTTTCAATAAAATTGACCACGTACTTGGTCACAAAGCAAGTCTAAAGAAAAACAAGAAAATTGAAATAACTGCCTGCATCCTATGAGACTACTGCTGATTAAAGCTGGGTTTTAACAACAACAGAAACAGTAGGAAGTTTATAAACTCATGGAAACTAAACAACTCTCTACTGAATAACTACTGGGCAAAGACAAGAATAAAGAAATAAAGTAAAGACATAAAATGTTTAACAGGAAAAGCTATTGTAATAAAATTTCTAACTGGAAAAATACGTATTCTAATCTCACTTCATATGTCAATATAAACCCAGAGGAGTTCATGGAATATAAAAACTAAACCATTTTAAAATAATGCTTGTAGTTAAAGCAAATCATGTAACAGCCCCCAAAAGATAGAAATTAAACAGGGATTTTTCTCTCTTATATAAAAATTGCAAACAAATTTTAAAGACAAAATATGAATTGGGTAAAAGTCTGAAGTTGGTTGTAGACAAAGTTCTAAAGAATTCAAAGCTATAGATGTGAATAACTGTATAATCATCATAGGTCCACAATTGGTAGGCGTGGTTGGAGATTACATGGAATAATAAGTACAAGGAACTGTAAATTAAAATACAAAGGCTGGGAAGATGACTCAGTTGGGAAAGCACTTCGCAGAACAAACATGACAGCTTTGATTCTTCTCCTGGCATCTACCTAGATGTTTGGGACACTGACACGCTTTTAAGCCCAGCACACACAGTATGCACATCCATGGAATTGGCCACTCCAGTTGAATAAGTAAGCTCTAGGTTCAGTGAAAGTGTCTGCCTCAAAATGTAAGCTAGAGAGCAACTGAAGAAGGTGCCTGGTATGCATCTCTGCCTTGCACATACATGTTCACCTGTGTACGGCACAGCTGCTTGCACACACACACAACACATATATAATACATACACTTAAACCACACTTGTGTCATATACAACTTCAAAATAAAAACTCAAATGTGCTTATACATAAAAATATAATTTTATACATATGAATATAATTTCATAGAACTAAAGTCAGTAAAACTCAGTGTTGAAATTGACAGAATGTTTGAATTTTCCTATACAACTAAAAAGCAATAAGTAAGCCAACATTTTGAGAAGAAAACTTATGCACCAAAAATCTTAAGAGAGTTGAGATAGTTTGACATAGTAAGTCACCACAAAAACTCATTCTAATGACTTAATTTGATTTATTTACATTTAATAGAGAGAAATAATAAAACTATAAGCTTCCTTGTAGTAAAATCATAAAATATGTTTTTTCATAAAAATATTTTATATAGTACTTTGTTAGAAAAACAGAGTGGATATTGTCTGACTTAAAATTACAAAATATACAAAAATTGACAAAAGAGAGGACTGAAATACCAAGTGAGGTAATACACACCTATAATGCCAGCACACAAAGGGCTAAGACAGGAAGATTAGAATTTCGAGGTCAGCAATGGCAATATAGTAAAATCGTGGCTTAAAAAAATACCAGAAACTAAATAATAAAGTAAGGAAAAAAGAAAAAAAAAGAGAAAAATTATGGGCAAGAAAACATAAAATAAGTTTTATATAGATATATATCTTTGTACTGAAAACAGCAATAAGTATAAATGAATTAATGTATACATTAAAAGGCAAAAATTCATAGAATATAGTTAAAGTAAAAATCTATTCTGAAAATCATAAACTAGTATATACTATCTGAAACCACTAAATCGTGATGGGATAGCATCAAAATGTAGCTATTTCTAAGTGGTGACACCAGAGAAGCTTTGTAGATTTGTTATATTTTCGATAGAGCCAAATTTTCCAAATTAAAATGACATACTAATTCCTTTGTAAGAAAATTATTAAGGAAAGATTTAAGATGAGTTCATCATTGCGGTTATATGCAATTTAATAATGGCTATGCTGGCAAATACCATTAGATGCTTACAATTCTATCCTTGCATATGTTCTAAAAGAATTCCTACATGTTTTAGTATGAGATACATTTTTAAAAAAACTTCAAAATGAAGCTCCTGAAGGGAAATCACAACAAATTGCCTATAGATGCAGAACTGATAGATTATTTTTCTACTTACTCAGCAGCAAAGAGTGCTTACCACTGTGGTTTGCAGCATCCCCCTCAAGTGACTCACAACTACTTGTAATTCAAGTGCCAGGGGCATCTGATGCCCTCTGGCTTCCGCAGGCCCCTGCACAAACGTGTTGCACACATTCTCGCACAGACACACACATACATACACATAAAGATAAATAAATGAGTCAACCTCTTTTTAAAAGTCAGAACATGCCATCACCCTTCCTTACTACAGGGTGGAAGATGTCTCCTTCAGAGATTTAATCTTCAAACTGTTTCCTAGCAACATGGTTTAAGACAGAGTATCTTTCTCCATATCAATCACTCACATCTGTGGAAAACGCCTAAGAGCATCGTTTTCATGCTGTGAAGAAAGTTTGAAATCTGGCAGCTGTAGTGTAAAGACAGGAATGCCAATTCTACAGACACTAGCTTCTCCTTATTCACTTGGAAATATTACAGCACCCATGCCTTTGAGTTTGAGGAAACACAATTACACGTTCCATCAGAGCTGTATGATTTTAGTCACACTTTTAATTATAAGAGACTTCAATTAAAAAGCACAATAGATACTGATAACCTTATCATTTTTATTTTCTAAAGACATGAAAGAACCATACTTCAAAGCAACTCATTCAATTTTTAAAAAGTAGCCTTCTTCTCATTACCCGAACCTTGAATGTGAATTAAAATCACCTGGGAATCTTAAATTCGAGAATCTCTGTGGACTGGGACTTGATATACAGTCCACAACGTTACTGTATATGTAAACCAACTGAGATGCACTGTATATCGTACAACCCTATACCAAGGGATAAACTGCATTTCAAGAATAACTGAAAATAAGATGCTATTTAACCATACTTTAAATATACCAATTTTGCAAATACTCACAAAAACCCAAATACAAACTTCAAACACTGAAATCATTAAGAAAATGAAAAAAACAATGCTTCATGATTTTAAAACAAGAAAAATACAGCATTAAACCTTTGCTCCTCTAAACTATCTTACTTACACCAAAAGTAATATATTGAATTTAAAACATGTTAAAAGGAGGCTTTGTACATATGATTCATGCTGATTCTCAGTGTTGCTGGAGACAGGAGACACTGGACACGGAGTTGAGGCAAGGATCTGGGTAGCCAACGACTGTTTGCCTTGCCCTTGACTACAAACCGTCCTGGGCAGAAGACAGAAAAGTCCTCAGCTCTATTGACTGCTTGTCCTGGCTAGAGGTCAGAGAGACTAACAATCTTTATGGGCACTGGTTCCTATTCTGCTTTCTTGTTGTTATCTTTTTTCTCCTTTAACACAGGAGAAAAGAATAATCATGGCTGCAGTTTCCAAGAAGCTCTGAATGAGCAGATGCTTCATTGACCCAGGAAGGTGTGTCTGATACTGCAGTCCAGATGCTCACACACTTCAACGATGGGACAGCTGGACTGACCAGATCACACACATACCCATACCCAACCCAGTAAAGCCTTATTAACCCTAGTCAAGGATCCTTGATAGCAACCCAGACATGGTTCCATTCCTGGACACAGGTCTGCTTGCTTGCTTTCTCTTAAGATCTCTCCTGTAAGAAAACTTTCTGAAACTCACCCTTCTACTGTTTGTGAAATTCTTTCTTCAATTTCATGAAACAAAGGCCCAGAAGTCTTCTGGTCTGGGATGGTTTTGATGGTCATTGATTATCTAGACTCTTAGGCTCCTGGTGGACCACAAGTGAGAAAATTTGTGTTTTAATCAATGATTTCCCTCAGCTCCAGTTTGATTGGATTCAGGATGCCTACAGTAGTGAAGTGTTTCTCTGGGTGTGTCTCTGAGTGATTTTTGCAGAAAGTCTCCTAAGAGGTGAAGATCCAACCCGAACGTGGGCAGCACCATGCCACAGACTGGGATACTGGGTGGAATAAAGGGGGTAACTGAGAAAGACCACCATTTAACCTTCTAGGTGCTTCTCGCTTGACTGGGTGTGAACTACTAAGATCTATCACATTTCCCCAAAAGGATGAGCTGGAACTCTAAGCCAAACTGTGTCTTTTCTCCTTCAGTTTGTTTTCCTCGGGCACTGTACTTCATAAACAACGCATCTGACAAACAATGTGTGTATTTGAGATGAGATAAGTAAGGAATAAAATGTGGCCTAACTGAGCAAGATGCTGTTGTAACCTGGCAATGGTGTCTTTTGCCAATCTGTGCCTACCAGCCTTAAAGTTAAGTTTTCGTGACTGTATTAGAAACTAAGGCTCCAGAGATTTCCCACTCTGGAAAATCTAACTCCATCTGTCATGTTATTAGCATTGTGGCTTCCCTTCTCTTATGGGCTTTTCAACTGATCGTGAAAAGAACCTACAAGGCTTTAACCCTACAGATAAGTACAGTCTCCACAACCATCAACGAAATGTCTCTTCGCAAC
>NC_022017.1:19177691-19191976 GCF_000317375.1 Microtus ochrogaster
TTAAAAAAAAAAGAAAACAGCAACCAACCAAAATACAGACTTCTGAATCTCAGTCTAATGGATGCACCTAGCACACACTCTCCCACATCAAGCTCGAGAACTGTTAGATGAATTCTTTCTCTTCAGAAGAAAAGAGGTGATTAAAAGATTCAGTCAAGTAACTTAGTGAGATTTTGTTTATCATAGAATGAGGATAGCCACAGACTTACTAAAGATCCAATACTCCTTTAAGTTCTTTCACATGAACCCTACAGAGAAGGCAAGAGCTGAAATAAGTCCAACTGAGATTATTTCTTCAGAAAGAAATGTTGTGGATGGCACAAAAGAGAGACAACTCTGGGAGAGTGAGTGATTTAAAAACTCTCATGGTCGTGTTTATTTTCAGGCTGGAATGGCTTAGAATGGGTACTATGTTGCTAGTGACACAGGTTTCTCCTCTTGCCGAACATTCTCTGCATCAAAGAAAGAAAAAGCACAACCTTATTGCCAAGGTTTATTTTACCAAAGTGTCTAAATAATCAAAATTGTTCAGTAGTAGAAAATATTGTGAAATCTTTTTTATAAATCATTTATACCTGGATCCAGAAAAGAAAAACATCCTGAAATGATAAAAGTGAAATTAATAGTTATATTATCTGTACCTCAGTCCATTCTGAAAGCCCTAGTTAGTTCTGATACTTTCAGTAATATTATACCAGCACACATCCTTCCCCAGTCAGCTGCTCTCGGGGCTTGTGACATCATCACAAGCTGAAAGATGCAGATTTTTATTGTTATATATTGTCCCGTGAGTAGATTATTTTTGTCCATAGCTCTAATTGCAAATATACTAGCTAGTGATTACATTTATCATCCCCACACTTTCAGATCTGTTACTTGTGCCTTG
The DNA here is from genome assembly GCF_000317375.1 of Microtus ochrogaster. Classification (NCBI taxonomy): domain Eukaryota; kingdom Metazoa; phylum Chordata; class Mammalia; order Rodentia; family Cricetidae; genus Microtus; species Microtus ochrogaster. The sequence goes on from NC_022017.1 coordinate 19,178,578, forward strand.
TATTCTAGCCAGAGGCATCGATTATTCTATCCCAGATTTGATGATCTTGCTTTTATCATACCATCTACAAGGTAAATACATTTACACCCACTTAAGAAAGAATGCTGGCAACATCTGCTTTAAACAGACTAATGTCATCTCCACCAAAACAAACAAACAAACAAACAAAAACAATAAACCCAAAACAAAGCAAAACAAAGAATCTCACCTAAAGAGAATCTGCCTCCTTAGACTTCCTAAATTAGAGACTACAAAATCATCTTTCACCTCTATAATATACTTGACTCTGGAGTTTCCAGTACCCCACAGTTGGATACATACGTATCAGTTAGAGCTTCCTTCTCTGTGTCTTCAATCTGTTCTCATTCTCTCTCGCATGTTTATTTGTTAGTACTTGCTGCTCCACGTGGGTGTGCTCCTTAGTCATATACCAAGTCATATACTACTCTATGCCACACCCTTGTAGCAACCAGCCACAAACTCCACAAACATGGTGTTACCATAGCTATTGCTGCAATCTTCATTAGAAGCTATCCCTTTGATTCTATGAGACATGCTCCAGAGTAATAGACTTTTAAAGGAGGTATGCAAGAAATAAAAACACAAAATCATGTTGAGGCAACTATATTTCCAAATGCCACGATGATTGATGTTCTATAAGGAAATGGGAAAATGTGCAATATTTGATAAACGACATAATGTGTGTGTAATTAAACTCACTGTGGTATAAATTAAACTCATTGTTATGTTTCAAAATCTCACCCTGAAACTCCATGGCATTGATTTAGCTTCTGCATATGAGCCCAATCCAAGGCACAGCTCAGTCGTTAATCTCCGAGTAAATCAAGGCCATGCTGTATGACCTTACTGCCCTCTGCATTCCCCAGTCACACTACTTTCATTTTCTCAATATATTCATTTTTGGTGGAATATAAAAGATTAATAAAAACATCTCAAAAGATTAAATAGTGTGAGCCAATCTCATTAGAAAACAGAAAGTCTGCAAAGCATTGAGTTGAGAAAGGCTAAGGTAATATTTTATTTGAAAAGAAACTACTTAATTATGCTTAAGTTTCTCACTGAACACTTTCAAAAAACCCTCTGAGTTAAAATCTATAATGACTTGTGAAGATCCTTGTTATTGACTACCAATCGAACTATCTCATGAAGTGAAATAAATAGGAAGCATCCTGAGTAATTGTGTGATCTGTGCAAACAAAAATCTTCCGGAGATTAAAAACGAATAAAAGTCTATGTTGAATCATAGCCCCTGAGTGCCATGGCCCCTCAACCAATTTTCATTTTTGAGCCAGCTAATAGACCAAGAACCCCTCAAAGGAAAATGAGTTCATGACCACCAGAGAATAGAGTCTACTATAATACTGAAGAGGTCTTTATCTTTCCTTCTCATCTGTCTCCAAAGAGACTTATAGTCTTTTACTAGGGTAACTACTATATATTTACATAAAAATAAATAGTCAAAATTTCCTGGTTCACTGGACACTGGTTCTGAACTGACACTAATCTTGGAGATTCCAAGCAGCATGTGGTCCTCCAGTAGGGAAGGGGCTTTCTGGAAGTTAGTTGCTGAGTGGAGTTTAACCTAAGTGTGAACTATGGTGGGCTCTGCTAGTCCCTGAACTCATCCCATAGTTATTTCTCAATCATAATTGGATGTATATACATACATACATATCTATATATACACACATACATGCATACATACATTCACCTGGGTGGAAAGAGGGAGAGAAGTAGCAAGATTCAGGTGATATGAAGTGGAAAACTGAGAAAAAGGAAGGGGCTTCAGCTGGGGAGGAGAAAGGAAAGTCAGTAGAGAAGGACAGACCAAAGGGCCAAACAACACCATGGTAATTTGATAAAGCCTCAAGAAGTCATATTATTTTATATTAATCTAAAATTGCATACAATATGTGTAAGTCCATACACACACTTGAAGGAAGCTGAATTATTTTGACTGTCAACACTCTTCACCAGAAAACTACGGACTAGTAAATGTCCCAGTTCTAGACATAAGAAACGTTCTTTCACATGATCGGTCAGGGTTGTCCAAGAGACATCCAAAACAACACAGACTACTGATACAGACCTCGGTTGCCTCTCAGAGACTGAAGGTAAGTCCACATGGCTGAAGATACTACTAGCTTGACTATATATTGCTGAACATACTACTACACAGGACTTGACTGAAGGTAGATCTAACTCAAAAGCTTCCTGTCTGCTGTCTAGTGGTCATGATGACAGAAAATACTATACAAGCTGACAAGAGAGGGAAAAAATTAAAAGTTGTCTTTGTTAGCATTTCTATTGTTGCCACAAAACACCATGACCAAAAAATAAGTTTGAGAGGAAAGGGTTTTTTGTTTTTTTTTTTTTTCAGCTTACACTTCCATATTGCTATTCATCATCAAAAGAAGTCAGGACAAGGAACTCAAACAGGACTGGAACCTGGGGGTAAGGGCTGATACAGAAGTCATGGAGTTCTGCTTACTGGCTTGTTTGGCCTTCTTTCTTATAGACTCTAGGACTACCAGCCCAGGGGTGGCACCGCCTATAGTAGTCTGAGCCCCCATTGATCACTAATTGAGAAAGTGCCTTACACCTCAAGCTCATGAAGGCTTTTTTTCTCAGCCACAGTTCCTTCCTCTCTGATGACTCTACCTTGTGTCAATTTGACACAAAACCACCCAGTACAATAATCGTACCCAGTACAACATCTAGGAACAACAATAATGCCAAGCATGATGAGGTATCTGTAGAGGTTCAAAGGGTGCCACAACAGTTGTTTAATGGGACTTAATACCCATTCAGTAGTAGAGAAATCAAACCTGGTAGGAACTTGATCAGGTTCCCTGAGGTTAGTGAAGTTATGGACCTTAGAAAAGAATCTATTACTGTCATTTTGTTAGACAACCATAATTCCTTTCTGCATTTGAAGTCTTACCATCCCTATTCAAAGAAGCCTCTCCTTATAGCTAATGTAGAGCATAATAGAAAACAGCTAGACATGATGCAGAGATCAGCGATCATGGGGACCCCAGACACAATGGCTTCACTGGATCAGAGCTCCTACACCTGTGGCTCAAGAACATCATGAGAGAAGGCATAGAAAGACTGTGCAAACAAGAAAAGCAGTAAATCTGCTGTGAAATAGTCACTCTTGGAAATGGGTACATAAGTAAGACCACAGCAATGATGTTATCAAAACAAAAAATTTCAAACCATGTTCATGATGAAAAGGGAAATGCCGCAGGTCCTACCCCTAGGCAAAGAATTATAGGCAACCAGTAACTGCTGAGAGGGAAAATTATCTTTTCCAAGGGATGAGTCCCATAAATGATTGTCCAAAGCAAAGAAGCAGCTGTGGAACCATATACACACAACAAAATGGAAACAGCAGGTTCTATTTATATATTTTTGCATACATACAAACATACATATGTAGCAATGATGACCAAAAAAAGTTATCAATTTGAGAGTTGGGAGGAACATGGAAGGGTTTGAAAGGGATTATGGGGGAAAAAGGAGAGAAAAAAAGAAAATGATGTCCTACTGTTTTAATTAAAAATATTTTTTCAAAGACATACCAAATTGTAGATGCATCTGTAAGCCATTCCCCTCATTTCAGCACTCATGTTTGGACTTGAAGAAATGTACTGTTGTCTCAAAATATATGTATCAATCTCCAGGAAGTTCACACTTTAATTTTGACTTTCAAATAAATGGAAATTGCACTCTGAGAGAAGGAACCTACCGAGCATAAGGAGTTTCTACTCATTGTCCTGGTAAAATCTCCTGGCACCTTATACTTTTCTGTTCATCCAATGATGAAGGTTTAAGACTAGAAAAGTCTTCTCCATTTTCCTCAAGGCCAGCCTTGAATGAATACAACTCATTCCACCAATTTATGCCTCGGCTTTATGACACACTGACCAAGAATGTTTAGGTACCATGACTTACTCCAGTTTTGCAATATGAAAACGACGGTGAAGATATGGACTAATAAGCCAGAAAAACCAAAGCAAAACATCTACCAGTGAGGGGAGGGATCATAAGGAAAACTGCAAGTCGCTCATGTATGTCACAGTGATAATAGACTTTATGGCTGAAAGAAAGATGTTGGGGTTAAAAAGGAACATTAGGGATGCGATATTATACGTATCTGGAAGTGAGTGTTAGCCAAGCATACCTGATGGACACAAAGGCTCTGAGAAATAAGGTTGGTGCTGGTGGGCTGGTTGAGTGCTTTCCATTGGGGACTGCATACTAGTTCTTGGCATATTCTTGCGTCTAATGCAGCTAATTATGATGACTTACACCTTAATATGGGTGGTTTCTGACTCCATTTACCTTAGCAAAGAGACCCCTCATTATCTAATAAATAGAGAAGTTCACTGAAAGCAACTGTAACTACTTCTTGGTAGCTGTGAGAACAAAGAAAACTTTGTATCCTTACCAGACCTTGGAGGATCATAGTGCTAGTCATAGGAGTTAGAGCTAACTGACAGTCAAGGAAATAATCAACAAAGCTAGAGTCAGAGATGAACAAATCAAGATGGGTAGGGAAATGCACTCTTGTTGTGCTGGGCAGTGGGTGAGCATGTGTATAGCACAAGTTCCCTTCATTGGCTCATCCTATAACCGCCCATAGAAGAAGCCAATCATGAAGCAATTATCTCATTCTTTGTACATTTTCTGCCATAGACCGAGAAGCTCAGGAATATTTCATCTCTTGGGCTTTTTCTTCTTTCATTTTTTCTTGATAGCTCACTCTGTCTTAATTTCTCACATTACTGTCTCTCAATAAAGATTACTCCTTCTTATGCAATCTTCCCATGATTGTGCACATCTTTAACCATCAATAGCATGAAACAATGAACTTGGACATCACTTTGCCAGGTTGATCTTTGATGATTTTGAGAGTCTAAATATGCTAGGCCTTTGGGCACTGCTGGGGAAACACAAATTTGTCTTTTAACAGGTGACAAACTGAGATAAAAATTTTCAAGAATAAAGCTAGTAAGGGGATTCAAAACTGTTTGTTCCATTTATAGATGTGTTCTTTAAGAAATTCTGGTATATTTAAATTTTTTGAATTCTTAAAGAAAAATTCTTAGACAAAACTGGATGCCACAAAAAATCCAAAGGCTTTTGAGCTTGTCAAGGTCAAAGTGATTTACAGAATTAAAAATGTTTTTAAATATATACAAAATTTTAATATGAGTACCTAGAGGAAGAAAATAATAATTTTAAGTTTTTATATGAAAAAAATTAACAACAAAACTCGAGTCGTTTGTATCGTGTTTAAGATATATGTATTTTAATTATAAGCATAATCCAAAAGTTCAAATTAAAGAGTACAATATAAGATGATAATCATTCCTTGGGACATGAATTCGATTTAGATATCATGTCATGCGTCCGTATTTTAGTACTTTTCAAATGAGTCACTGAAATTACCAGGAATAAATATTAACAATAACCTTTTAAATTCATGTGAAAAATCTTCGGTTTTATATTTTATAGCACTTTTTAGAATTAACTTTAGCTAAGAATTTCCATCATAAATGTACATTATTTTAATTTCATATTCTATAGGAATATACATGTTTACTGGATTAACAACATGCAATAGTTTAAACCCTATACTAACATCCTAGGACTTTATAGTTTGGGTAGCAATCTTTTCCTCTCAACAAAAAGCCATGCTTCTGTTAGAAAGAATCGTAGCAGTATCATACCTGTCTGCCTGCTGAGAGGCGGTAGGAAGAAAAACTATAAAATGCTTAGAGCATGCAGTAAACTCATTCTTAATTGCATGCCCATAGTAGTCTCACATAAAGAAAATAAACTGAAACAAATTTTGTTTAGAATTATGTGGTTTTAGATTGAAAATTGAGTTAATACAAATATTATCTTATGTTTTAATGTAAGACACGTGGACTACAAAAACATGGCTCTGTCTTTCAGTAGAATTTTTTTGCTGTGACCACACACAGTTCAAATGAACAACGCTGCTCCTACAGTAGAATGCCTTCAGTACTACCACGTTCCAGTGAACTGCACTGACCCTTCAGTACAAGTCTGTTGTTACAACCACATACAATTTCAATGAATTGCACTCTTCTGACAAAACAGTGCCACTGTTACAACCACACACAGTTCCAGTGAACAGTACTGACTCTACAGTAGGGTGCCTTTGATATAACCCTGCACAGTTCCAATAATGGTGTTGACCCTACAGTGCAATACCTTACCTTTGTTACAATCAGGTATAGTTTAATGAGTATTACCGACCCTATAATAAAATGACTTATTACAACCACACAGAACTCCAATGACAAGCACTGGCCCTGCCTTTGTTATACCTCACAGTTTCAAGAAACAGCATTGTTCCGACCATAGAATGCCTTTAATACAGCCACACGTAGCTCCAGTATAATACACTGAACCTACAGTACAACATCAATGTCTTTGTTACAACCACACACAGTTCCAATGAATGCCACTGTCCCTGCAGCGGAATACCTTTGTTACAACCCTACGTAGTTCCTTCTTTCCACAATTCACTAATGTTATGCTCTTATTTTTGCTTCATTTCTTTTAATAATTCCAGAGAACATGTACATGTTTTTGAAAAAAAAATAATTGTATTCAAAAGTATATTATTTACATTTGGATTACATTTGGATTCACAAATCCAAATAATTACCACCCCAGTACATTCACTCGGGGACATAATAATTGATGGTTGTTAACGTTAATTTGTGTTTAGTTTGTAAACCATGACAGCAACATAAAAGGGAAAACTATCACTTGTTTTTCAGTATAGCACAATGGCACTTCCCGTCTCAGAGTCTACATAGATACACACACACACACAGAGAGAGGGAGAGAGAGAGAGACAGAGACAGAGACAGAGACAGAGACAGAGACAGAGACAGAGAGAGGCGCACACACTACATTTTTGTAGATAGACTTTGGTTCCTGTTGAGGAACAAAACTAATAATAAACATTTTTCTAGAGAATTCAGCCATGGATTTATTATCCAGTCACACTATTTTTTCCAACAATTGAATATATATTCGAAAGTCCTTTAAGTCTTATAACCACTTAAGTAATGATATTACTTGTTTTTAAACACCAAATCAGTCATCATTGTAGCACTTTATTCACAATGGCCATAAGTTATTATTTGTCAAATATTTCTATGAATTCAGCTTCATCAGTTTTTAAAGAAGCCTAGAATTAATAATGGGAGTGTAGAATGAAAATCTCTAAATAGTAGGCAACCTTTAACTCCACAACAAACTAAAGTGGATGCTATTTTATTCATTTGACAACTTTTTAAACCATCTGGTACTTCCAGTTATTAATTTTAAAAAAATGTAGTTGGCCTCTCACCATATGGCATTTACAATCTGAAGATGAAGTGATCAAAATCCAGAAATGAGGGATGATGGACCTGGATAAAGAAAACAGAAGTGCAAGCCTCTATGGCATGCAGAGTCACCAAGGAAGCATCCAAGAAGCAAAGCCCAGCAACAGATAGGGGCATCCAAAAGCATCTCAGGAACAAGAAAGGGTCCAGGAGGCTGAAGAATAGTGTAAGATATGTGTCAACAGAATTGAATGGGAGAGAGAGAGATGCTGAGACAGGGGTGCTTTTATTTTGAGTGTCCCCAAATCACCCTCCACAGATTTTATAGTTACTGTTCCGTGAACATTCCAGGTTGTTAGTTTAATTCTCAGCCATATGGATGCCCATTAAACTCAGACCTGTGCTTCATTTCTCATAGTCATTCCCAGAGATCTGGTGATACCCAGTTTGTAGATATGGCTCACAAGTGTGCCAGGGACAAACTATAATTGTTCTGTAAGTCCATAAGAATATTAACTTAACAATAATAGCCAAAACACTGTCTTATTAAAAACCAAAGAATGCTCTGCTGCTAATTTTCTTTTTTCTAATGCAGTCACTTCTGATCATAATGTGATACATTATACTGGAGCCAGATGATCTGTGGTTATTCATCAGGATCATGAAATATCTAACACTACCATGTCGTATGGGTATCTTGAGATTCGAATAGCAGATCTTAAGAGGATCTAAAATACAGCTTGATATACAGGGTGGTTTTACCTTGAACAGTTCTTTTATTGGTAAGAATTAGTTTAGCTATCCTGGAATATTTGTGTATCTATCAGGATGTTTTTTTTCAATATCTGTGAAGAATTGTTATAACTTTGATGGGGTTGTATTGAATCTCTCAATTGCTTTTAGTACAATGATCATTTTCCTAAATATTAATCCTCCTGATCCATGAACATGGGTTATCTGTAATTTTTTAGTTTTTAATTTTTTTATTTGTTAATTTTTTTTCATTTTACATACCAGTTCTCCCTCCCTGCTTTTCTCCTACTCCCTCCACTTTACTCCCACCCCAGCTCCCATTTACAGCACCTGAGAGACGGTAAGGCCATGGGGAGTCAGAAAAGTTTATCACATCACACTGAAGCATAACCAAGACCCTCGCCCCCTGTATCTAGGCTGAGCAAGGTCTCCCTCAGTAGGGAATGGGCTCCAAAAAGCCAACTGACACACTAGGGATAAATACTGGTCCCACTGCCTATGCCCAAGTCACAGAACTGTCAACCACATTCAGAGGATTTAGTTTGATCCATGCAGGTTCCCCAGCTTTCAGTCTGGAGTCAGTGAGCTCGCTCTAGCTTGGGTCAGCTGTCTTCATGGATTTCACAATCATGATCTTGACCCCATTGCTCAAATTATTATTCTTCCCTCTCTTTGACTGGAATCTAGGAACTCAGCCCAGTTCTTAGCTTTAGATCTCTGCGTATGTTTTCATCAGTTACTGGACGAAGGTTCTATGATGACAATTAAGGTAGCCATCAATCTTATTCCTGGGAAGGCCAGTTTAGTCGCCTTCTCCACTACTGTTTAAGGTCTTAACTTGGGTTAAGAACACAATGGGACAATAAAATAAATTTTTAAGAAAGAGACAGTACAAATTTCCATGCAACAAAAGAAAATTAAAAAGAAAATTTTGTAAAATTTATGAAGTTCTACAAGAGCAATTTCCAATATTTTAAATAAATTAAAAAGAAGTATCAAATCATTACTCATACTCTAACTGGTATATTTAAGTCAGACAACAGATTTATTTTAAAATGTCAAAATGTACAATATGTTGAAAAATACATTTTTGCAACCATTTTAAATCTATGATGAATATTTATGTCAGTTCTTAAGTATGTGAGAGGAAGTATAATTTTAGAATTTTTTTTTTTGGAGGTTGACGGCTCATCTGTCTACTCAGTTAGGTTGAGAAGTACACAATCAATAAAGTCCGCTGCTAGGTGCATCTTTAAGAGGATTGCTGAAGGACAGAGGGACCACCCATCATGGTCAACTGTGGGACAGAAAAGAAAGAGGGAAAAAAGAAAGCCTGGAGTACAGGTACTCTCTCTGACTCCTAACCATCTTGATGCTAGTTCCTCGACCCTATCACACTGTGCCACAGGCTTGCAGCTGAGATGTACCAAAACTTACGAAACCCAGGGCAAACCCACCAATTCCTTCCCTGGAGTTGTGCTGTGGCATAACTTGTCACAGTCATGTAGTGATTTTAGGGGGAAAGGCTAGTAAGTCCCCAGTCCACACCACTGCTAGCTCTTACTGCTGGTGTTAGGAGATATTCCTGCCATATTAGAGATGGGAGGGGGAGTGTAGAAAGCTGAAAAGGAGTGGTGACTCTTGCTGTCACCAAACAAATGTTCTTTATGGTCATTACCTATTTGCTTGCCTAACTTTTGAAGTACACCCTCGTTGTATTGAAAAAAACTGGAGGGGGCTTTATTATTTTATTGGCCTTTAGCTATTTTATTAGACTTTAGCTCCAGCACAAAGTCTCACACCTAGTGGATTTTCAGTAAATAAATGTAGAGTAAATGAAGTGAGATCAGAGCAAGGATTTGAACTCATGGGATGCCTGTTTCATTGTTGAACTGGTTTCCACATCACAGGTCACCTCTACCTTATCTTGAATTCTTAATTGAGTCTTCAAGGAACATTTGGTACCTTGGCTGGGTCCATTCAGCAAGAAACTATCTTCAGTTTCCTGTTCAACATTCTGGTTTCACAAATAAAGTCATTCTTCAAACCTAAACTTGAGTTCTGAAGCCTCATCCGTCATAATTCTTAGAACAAAATCCTTTAGAAGTCTATTTCTATTTTCCCTCTCAGTTCTAGGGCCAATTGCTGCTGAAATTTAATTTTTTTTACCCCTTGATTGTATTGGCCGATTCATGACTGTCTAAGTAGCAAAAGATATTTAAGTTCAGGTGAAGAAAATTTAGATTCTAAATTCTAAAATTCTAAAACTCAATATCTTATATGTTTCCCATCCCATATAAAAAGGAAGAATTGTAAGTTGTTAGAGAATACAACTAAGTTGAAGACAAGTGATGTGTATGTATGTCAACACAGTGGAGAAAATATACTTTGATAAGTCATTGTGGAAAACTGCAGTGTAGTGAGTGAGACATTGAAAATTTAATAGGCTAATCTTGATTTTTTTTTTTTAGGAAAGAAAACTACAAGGAAAAATATCTTCCTGCAGGAAACCAAGTGATTAAAAATAGATTTATAAGGGTATGAAAATTAATGAAAGATTATCAGTGCTTTGGGAATTGTAAAAATAGAAACAATGAGAGAGTTCTATAAAAGGCTTCTCTACAGAAGCAGAGAAGTGTTTTTTTTTTTTTAACCTCAAAGGTAGGAATAAAAAAATTCAAGGATGCAATAAGTTCCTAGGCAACAAGAGGGACTATAAAAAGTTTGTGTTTCTTCAGTTTTGAGACACTCTTAGTAATTTCTGATCTTGTCAAAAACGTGAGGATCATTTTAGAGGTGTTTTAGTATTGAAATTATTAAAATGAGGGAAATATACACATTTGTGTTCAGGACTAATGCTTGACATTGGATAACCAGTTATAATATTCTTCTATCTCTGGTCAGGCATTTCCAATAACTCTTCATCTAAGCATGTGCTGTATTTATGTTTTTATTCAAACACACAGATATCACTGATCATTAAAGAAAAAGAAGTCGTGGGAATTTCAGCATGGCATAGGAGGGGCTGGAGGAAGGGGTAGAAAAATGATGGGAGAAATGTGCCATTAGTGGTTGAGACTACTAGAAAGACCATACACGAGGTTCTTAATATTCTCATAAATGCTTTTCGATAATAGAAATATCAAGAATTTTGATTTTAAAGAAAGACTTGGGAGTTACTGTCACAGCATGGACTGTGAAGAGTCCCAGGTTGAGCAGACCAAGAAGAATAAGCACGGTGGGCCAAACTACAAAATAGGCATCTCTGACTCTCTTTCCTCAGGAATCAAAGAGTAAGAAAAGTGTCCTTCATTGCAGCCAGCTGAGCAACCCAGAGAACAGTAAAGGAAAGACGAAAGTGTGTATGACAGAATTGGAGCAACCTGTCCATGGGTGGATCCCAATTTCCATCACTATTAGGCTCACTCATCTAGGCTAAACACTGCTTATTAAGTACAGATCCAACAGAATGCCAGCAGCAATGTTCCCATTTCATGACCTAGAACCTAAAAGTTATATTGTCCCTGTTCCAAACAATGAGACGTGGAAAAGCTGCCAGCACTGAGTTCATTCAATCTTAGACAAACAATATTTCAAACTTCAAAATGCCAAATGGTATTCATATCCAAAGCATGGCATTGAGAACCCCAAAGTTAAAATGATCAAAATGAGGTATCTCAGTAGACCCCCACATCCCTGTCAATGTTCAGATATGATTCTCCAAATATTACCTGTCTGAGGTTGAGATCTAAGCAGTCTTCAGGGGTCAGTCATGGAGGAATGATTTTCCTTCACTGACATCTCTTAAGATTTTCTTGAAATAGGTAATTTTAAGGAGCAAAGGTAAGTCACTTAATAGCAGTTCCCTTAAAATAAGAACACACCTACATGAAGAACCTCAAAACTGAATTAAAGACTGGACATGGTGGAACATGCCTTTAATCCAACTATATCAGAAGCAGAGGCAGGAGAATCTCTGGTAATTTGAGGCCGGCTTGCCTAAGTAGTGAATCCAGGCTAGGCAGGGCTACATCATGAGACCCTGGAATTTTTATTACTGTATTTTCAAATATTTATAATCTTATGCTTCTATTTGCTTCAGTACAAATACCTAGATGTTTGGTCATTAAACAAGGAAGCCAAACATCAGAAATGCCAAATCATTTCATCTGCACTGAAGACTAAAGTGGTGGAGTCTTCATTGTTTGACTTTGGAAGCATCAGAAATAGCTTTTTATCATTGCAAGAATCAGCCATTTCAGTCCAACTGAAAGTAAATGGGGATTTTTCCTGATGATATTTATATTATTTACATATGAGAGCTAGACATTACAGAAGTATAGAACATAACAAAAATTACAAGAAGATTAGAAAGGCTTTCTTTAATTTGGAAACTTGAAAACAATTATTATGCCAAAGAACTTTATCCCAACAAAATGGTTAAAAGATGGCTCAATTAAAAATAACACTATTTGGCATTGATGCTCTTCTATAAAGGTCTCATCCAAATATATCTAGGCAAATATCGAGCCATGCTTTTTTCTGTTAGCTTGAGCATGCTGGCACAGAGAAAATATTACTTTTCTCAAAATGTTTATTAGTTCTGTTTAGCTCTACTCTTCTCAGAGACTCTCCATGTATTGAATTTTTCAATAAATGTTAAAATATTTCATTTTTATTCTTTTTTGGTAGTCTATTTATGTGGCCCAAGCAGGTCTAATGTCTCTAAGAAACTCAGATTGTTCTCTTACTTTGGTCTCCTGAATGCCAATCCCAGACTTTATCACAAAACACAGTCTCAGGCCATTCAAATCTGGACCAAGTCAGACCCAGTTTTGATCTAAATCTTTGTGTATCTTGTGGTCTGTTTACTTGTGATCATTTTGTATCTTACAATTTGTCCTTTAAGAATGAGGACACAACAAGGATCATATTCAGTATCATAGGTACCAATATTATTTCTACTCCCTTAATTGTTGTCTATTTAAGTATAACTATTCTTAGTCCATTGTGTGAGTGAAGAAGACTTTAGGACCAGCGTGATCATAGAAAATACTTAGCAACATTTGAAAGCACAGGCAATGCATAAATGTAAGAAAACCCGAAGTAGGAGAATGATGTTATTCTAATATGACATGAAAACATGGTGACTAATAATAATATCTTATAACCCTTATTCCTGTGTTAGCCATAGTTCTTTAAAGGAATAGAACTCATACACACACACACACACACACACACAC
>NC_022017.1:19192581-19209373 GCF_000317375.1 Microtus ochrogaster
TTTAAGGTCAATGTTTTTACATTAAAATTTTCAAATTGATATACCAACAACGTCCATAGTCATTCCAGTGACCAAAGCTGGGACATTTGCAGAATCAATTTTCCTTTAGAAAATAACTTTGTAAACACTAATTACTGGTGGGAAAAGGTATGAGGATGTTGAAGCACCATGAGATTGGTCTCCAGAGAGGCTGAAGCGCATCCTCAGGGAAACGGGCACCAGTGGTGTGGTCACACTTTCAGGTGGACTCTAGCTATATCCCAGATGTTTCTCCACCTGTGCTTATATAACCCTCAGCCATGTGACACTACATCATTCCAATACATTGTTTGGACACTCTTTGAGATAATATGTTTGTCACTGAAAAACATTCCACTGCTCTTCCAGAGGTCCTGAGTTCAAGTCCCAGCAACCACATGGTGGCTCACTCACAGCCATCTGTAATGAGATCTGGTACCCTCTGCTGGCCTGCAAGCATACAGACAGATAGAACACTGTATACATAATAGATAAAGAAATCTTAAAAAACAGTCCACTATTACAAGATTCATCACACATTTGACAACATAATAGACTGCTTAAAGTCTAGTGAATTGGCAGTGTGAGTTAAATAAATATTATCTGAGAATTCACTGCAACAGGAGGAGTTGATAGGATCTATTGTGCCATGTGTATTTATTGGGCACCTGTCATGCCCATAGGTGCTACACAAGACAATGGGTACTCAATGACAAACAAGGCAGAAGTGATGACTCTTATGTTTCCCATTGTAGATAGATTTCCTTGCTCAGTAGACTAGTTAGTAGACTGCCCTCATTAGTAGATTTTTCTAGTTACTAGACTTCCTTGGTTAGCAACACTTGACCTGGGTGTTAGGAAGTTGAAAAGAAGGTCTCCAAAAGCTTCCAAAGGAACAGACATTTAAAAAGGTATTCTTAACAGTAATACATATTTTAGGAGAATCAATAACGCATTAATGTGAACGGGCCAGACACATATAATTAATTAAGCTCATTACTTTACCTCAAGGTCTGTCATCATGCCAGGCACCTGTGTAGTTTTCCATAAAGGGTTCCTTAGTTTAAGACATTTGCTCCAGCTTTTATATGAAAGAATGTCCATGCTGGATTCATGGAGACGGACAGTGGGGGCATCTTTTCAACTTAGAATCCATGCAGGTATTTATAGGTCAGTTATAATGGCTGTGTTAAGCCAAGCCTCTTCTACAAATTTTACTGAAGGGGGTATTTTTATATTAATCTTTAGTGACATCTGTCAATAGAAAAAGCTTGGCTGTGTTACTTACCTGTCAAAGTACTTGCAAGCAAGGATATTTCCTAACAATAACGGGGATAACGTGGGGGAGGTGAGACTGAAGGCAGAAACAGGACAAATAACATACTCCCTTTTTTTTTTTTTTTTTGGTTTTTCGAGACAGGGTTTCTCTGTGGCTTTGGAGCCTGTCCTGGAACTTGCTCTGTAGACCAGGCTGGTCTCGAACTCACAGAGATCCACCTGCCTCTGCCTCCCGAGTGCTGGGATTAAAGGCGTGCGCCACCATCGCCCGGCCATACTCCCTTTCTTTATGTTAGTGCACACTAGCTATGATCACTTGTATTAAAGAGAGCAAGGCATTTTGTAGGGATGATGCCGTGCTCACACTTTCTCTTATGGTCTCTTCTTGAAAGTAGTCAAACTTCTCGTCCTTAGGGATAGTTTATTTCAACATTATTTTCCAATCAGGCCCTTGTATTACATAAAAAAAGGCCAACAAAAATCATACTTCAGAAAACGCCAAACTAAAAAATGAAATTCATTTTATATATGTGATAATTTTATATAATAAATATTCTCTATGGTAAGAATCTCGGAAGTTTTCAATAAAGCTCATATAGAAGTCCTTCTCTATAAGATCTGTGTTCATTTAAAGTATTTCTCAAGATTATAATAAAGATAATTCTAAAAATATATTATTTTCCCAAGCTCAAGCAGAGGGGGATTTTGGAGTGGTTTTATTTGATTTTTACCTATTTGTTCTGGAACTTCGCTGCCTTCAAATTGATGCATTTTTTTTTTCTTAATGGTCCATTTAGCCCACTCCTGCTGCCTCCCCACCCATGTCTTCAGAAGCTTCTCCTGTTCTCCACCACACCTTTTTTTTTTTTGCCAACTGATATATCATTCCCCATCTGTTGAAAATTGCCATGTTCTTTCCAGCACAACTCCGCCTCCAGCTTCCATCCCAGCCACCTACCTTGCTGTCCTTCCATCTGCACAAGGAACATCTCTGCAACCTACTCCGAACTGAAACCATGGCAAATTTTACACATAAGTTTAGCAAACGTTCTTTTCTGAAAGGACTAGTACGATCACAATAACAGCTTACTACTCTGTCTCTTAGAGATAAACACACACTTAGCGTTTGATTTCTTCTACATCCTAAAGTCATTGGCTATAACCAACATTCTTGGTGAACATGTCCTGAATAATAGAGTGACCGTCCTTCATAAGGGCTAATGATTTTGGTAGTGTTCTCTGGAGCCCTACTTTCTGTGTGGCCCAATCTGTTAATTGCACACAGTTCATGTCCAGAATTTTGCATTTCGTGAATAGAGACAACTTTTCTTGAATACTGAATCTTCACAGCAGTTTAATCCAACTCAACTCCCTAAGTTTAGTGTTGCAGAATTCTGTTTGAATTGGGATATGTGCTAGAGTTGCCTATAAGATGTCAAAGACATTATGTAAACAATGCTAGTATAGAATAATTGTAGCTTCAAGATTTTGATACTTACATTGCACAAGGAATATATCTTCCTTCAGTGTTGACATCTTACTTAGCAAGTGGAGGTTGGTTTTTATGTGGCAGATGAACATACACCAGAAATTAAGGTCATAGGAAAACATTAAGAATTCTATACTTTGCTATTCAACATTATTTGCCCTCTATTGACTACAACACTGAGACTCCCTCAGGTTGTGCTTATAGAAAACACAAGATTTATCTTTACATTTAAAACAATAGTTTGATTAAAGGACATTTTGGTAAATACTTAACGTTCTGGAGGTATACTGCTCTAGTTATGCTAATTTGTATTACATGAAAATGATGTTTTCACGTTTGCTTTTGATAGGCTTTATTATTTAGGTTTGATAACGATAGAACTTGTGTAAATCAGATGGCACTCATTGGTCATTGAAAAGTCTTCTTGTTATCCTCTCAGAGACTAAGAGAAAAAGAGCACCTGGCACTCGGAAGATTTACACAGATACACAGATGTTGGTCACAAAGCAGAGCAAGTGAGGGGATGCATAGCTTCCAAGGGAAGAGGTCAGGGGGGGAACTTAAGATAAGTTAGTTTGGTTTCACTGGCCTCAAGAACACAGAAACTAGCTACCTTCTGCTTTTCTCCCTGGTCAGGGCAGCAAGTGATTGATGACCCAGAGAATGAGCCAGGATAAAGAGTCAGTGAGTACTTGAGAGATGCATTCAAGTGGTGTAGTAACTCCAGCAACTTGTTCACTGTATTAAGGACAGTCCCTTCCAGGTCAGCAGAGTAAAATAATCAGAACCCAGAGAACAAATGACAGACAACCATTAAAAACAAATGTCGAGAGTATGTGGCATGGCTCAGAAGATTCTTTGGCTGCAAATGTCTTCAGTGAGATTATCAAAGTCCGTGAGTGCTGAGTATACAAAAAGTCAACGTTTTACACATTATTCTGGCTGGAAAGTTTACTAACCGGCCCTATTGTTCTTCTCAAGTCTACCATCCCCTTGCTCTCTTTCAGGATTCACTTCAGAATAGACACTTTGAACCTTTTCAGCAATACTTCTAATGAATATTCTATTACCAGAATCCACTCTTAAATTAGGAATACAGGTCTTCATTTCTTCTATGGTTTTTGCCGAATACTTTGGCTGATAGAATATAGTACTTCCACCCTTTGTTTTTATTTTTTTTATCCCATTGAAATTCAAGCCCATCATCTTCTTTTGCATATACAGCGTCAGAGAACACATTAGATCCTAATTAAGTACTTATCTCACTAAGTTGCCTGTTGAGAGAAAAGGTATTAAGAAATTACAAAAATGAAGTGAAGGGGGGTCAGTTGGTGAAATAAACATCAAGCTGGTCTTGTAAGGACGTAAACCTCAGTCAGCTCTTTTATGTCTATTTGTTTATAGGGTTTATCTTTTTTTTTATGTGAGACTGGGTCTATGTAGTGTGAAATTCAGAGAGTTTCAGACAGACATCGCCATACACTTCAGTAAATCTCAAAGAGCATTTCTGGGGGCTAGAGAGGCGACTTCACAGTTAAGAGCCCTTGGTGCTGTTCTTTAGGAAGCAAATTTAGTTGTTGGCATTCAAGATGGTTCACAATCATCTATAACTACCACCAGCTCCAGGTTAGCCAATGCTTACCTCTGGTCTCTTGGAGCACACACACATGCCATAGGCAAAGTTGCACATAATTAAAATATAATAAAAAGCAAATCTTAAAAAGGAGTATATATAAAAATATTTCATATAGTATTGAGGGAAAAGTTTTTAGCAGGGGCTACTTTTACCATTTTTACAATGGGAGATCAAAGGGGATGAAGTCTCTCCATTCTAATCTTTGTTATCACTTCATATATAGAAAACTCTCTGTGGCTTTTAGTAGGATTGATCTCAGGACAGTCCACAAAATTCCCTATAGGGAGCTTCCTTACCATGCTAATCTAAGCTATTGTACAATTAATTTGTATATGTGTTAATGTTGTAAAATTAGGAACAATATTCCTTTTCTTTTTTTTTAATTTATTTATTTATTAAGGATTTCTGCCTCCTCCCCGCCACCGCCTCCCATTTCCCTCCCCCTCCCCCGATCAAGTCCCTCTCCCTCATCAGCTTGAAAAGCAATCAGGGTTCCCTGACCTGTGGGAAGTCCAAGGACTGCCCACCTCCATCCAGGTTTAGTAAGGTGAACATCCAAACTGCCTAGGCTCCCCCAAAGCCAGTACGTGCAGTAGGATCTTATACTGATTGTTATATCCTTTAATCTTCCACAAGTGATATACAATGCCCACAATCTTAGCTTGGTGTGGGAAGTCCTTCTGTATATGTGTTGCTTTTATTGGTTAATGAATAAAGAATCTGGCTTGGCCTGTGATAGGGTAGAGTACAGGTAGGTATGGAAAACTAAACTGAATGCTGGGAGAAAGAAGGCAGAGTTGGAGAGATGCCATGGAGCCACCATAGGGGAAAGACATGAGCTGCCACCTAGAACCTTGCCAATAGGCTATGAGCTTCATGGTAAAATATAAAATAATAGAAATGGGTTAATATAAGATATGAGTTATCCAGAAATATGTTTAAGCTGTTGACCAAACAGTATTGCAAATAATATAGTTTCTGCGTGATTATTTTCGAAGTCTGGGTGGCCAGGAATGGACAAGCGGCCTCCTACAACATTAGCTGATTTGTTGTTGTTGTTGTTGTTTGTTTTTTTGAGACAGGATTTCTTTGTAGATTAGGAGCCTGTCCTGAAACTAGCTCATGTAGATCAGGCTGGCCTCAAACTCACAGAGATCTGCCTGCCTCTCCTGAGTGCTGGGATTGAAGGCTTGCACCACCACTACCCAGAATCTTAGCCAAATTACTTATACAGGTGTGCAATTTTGCATCATACTTAGGAGATGTTTTTCATTTGTTCAAAGAATGGTTAATTGGTAAGAGCAAATGGAGAATGAGGGAGACAAGCCAACCTGTTATTCCCATAGATACTGTAAGAAAAGAGCACCTCTTACTTGCCTTACAGACACTTAGAGTCTGGTTGGAAGGTGGAGGAGAGAACACAGTCCTCTACTTAGACTTATTCCAAATGGTCTATTTCATATCTATACCATACTTATTCTGTATTGGAAAACTTACAAATCTATCACCTTGAGATATTCATGCCCCCTGATTTCTTACTCTAAATTACTAACAACTTTTAAATGAGCTATCAAACCTTATATTAATGAACCATATTAAGAATTCGGAAGCATTGATGCTTAAGAATCATGATATACATGAAATGCTAATTCTACCAATTTTCCTTTCAAACTTTGTATTTTATAATTAGCTACTCCATTCCTCATTCCGTTTCCTCCCCTCGTTTGTACTTCATCGTGTTCTTCGGTCTCCCCTTCCCAACCATACCTACTAGGATTATTACCTTGCCACTAAAATCACCAGCTGAATTCATTTATCTCAAGGTTGAGATGAAAAATTCTCATGAATTTGTTGGTTTCTCCCAAGTGGTCATCCACAGAAATTAGTCCTAACTATTGTTATAGGTGGGCACTGAACCCACATTACCTCACATCTCCCTCTCATGACCTAGAAACTTCCTTTGCTGTGACCACCAACATATTGTATTCTACTGTATTTATTTTAATTTTCCTTCAGCCGTAGGCAGCACATAGTACTTCCATTGCTCTCACCACTCAGAATTTACTACACACCCTTGGGCAATAGCATTACTAAATTTCTGCCCCCTCCTTCTTCCTTTTTCATTTTTGTTTGAATTTTAAGGGCCATTCAAGCAGAAGGCATTTAAGAACTGAACACTGTGACTCAGCATCGAGAGACATCAATGGACAGGTACTTCCCTCTCCCTCTGTTTCCCTTCCCTTGGGGAGAACTCCACCTGTGAGCTTCTACCCTTAACTGAACTAGATTAGCCCGGCAGACTGAAGCCATCAGACAGCACCTGTGCCACACCATGCTGCAGACAGACCCAGGTGATGGAGGGATGCTGGCAGAACGCCTGCACTCTGGGAAATGCTTGGGAACTGGATTTCCTGGCCTCTTCTCACCGTTAGGGATTTCTTTGTTTTCCAGGAAAATGATGCCCATTGTGTTTTAAAACAAAATCTAGTTGGCTTTTTCTACTGTTAGTTACAGAAAGATGATTTAACAAACGTATTATTAAAATTTATTCTCAACAAATATACTTCACACATATTGTATGTATTTTAAATCAACAGTTATAGTATGTGTGTATGCATATATGTTTACTAATATGTAAATGTACTTGAGAAAGTATCCTTAAGGAATTTTATAGTTTGAGTCCTTCACTAAATATTTACTGATGCTACCTTTGGACCTTAAAACAAGCTGAGGAATTTATTTATGTGCCAAAAATTTATCTGTACTTTTGAACTGCAGTTATTTAGTAACCAGCTTTAATTCACAAATAGCTCTGACCAAAATAGTCATACAGTACTTATGTGTTCAGTTTTTTGAATTTTTTTGAAAATTTTCTTAGTCTCATATACAGAGAGTTCTACAATTCCCATAAACTTAATTTTTAAAACACTAGGGGAAAACTATAATTTTCCACATAATTTTTTACAGTGATCTATTGATCCAGACCTCTTGGAATAACATGTGCCTGACAGTAGGAGAAAAGGCAGTGTAGGAACATTTCAAACTGTCCTGTTTCTGACAAGGTCCTCCCTCAAGGACATGCTATTCCAAATTGATCACTTTACCTAAATAAGCTTAAAAAAATAAATTAAATTAAAAATTAAAAAAGGAAAAGGAAAAAAAAAGAAAAAGAATTTAAGGCAGTTTTTGAGTATAACTGAGTCTTCTGTGGTTTCCTTCACTTCCAGGAGTATTTTGGTTACCATCCCCCTTTTGAACCATTTGAAATGCCGACAGCAAGGTAATAATCTGATCTGAAGCTCCACCACAGCCCTGCCAAAACTTCTCCAGCAGGAGGCAATTTCCACTTACTGATACAGCAGCTTACTCCAAGGCTGCCCCTCCCAAGTCTGCCAGCTTTCCTCTAAGCAAGGCACGCACATCTAAGTTCCTGTACATTCTTGAAAAGCCGTTACATGTAAAATAAATACCTCACATTATCAGTATAATACACAGAACTTCACATCCATATGGTCACACATGTAAAATAATGCCTTCTCCCAATTAACATAATCACTGAGAACCCTGGCACTCCTGCCGGCTGAACCGGGAAATCTCTCACCAGTACCGCATCATCATTATCCCAACTCAGCATATTACCTAACCTAGAGAAAAATCTTCGACTCACCGGACGTGTTGAATCATCTGCGATCTCCGTATAACATCTATTTCAAATTGTCCCTTTGAATAGACTCGGGGAGAGTTACGACACACACTGCCTCTCTCCTGCAGCAGAAGGCAAGTTAAAAGGACCTCAAGCTGTGACCTCAGAGGCAGGCACAGCCGCTCCCATCCTTCAGCCAACCTTCTATGAAGAACAGGTTATAAGACTGCAAAGCTGGCCCCCTACATAGCAATACTTTCAAATAAAGCATTCTCAGCTGCGAGCTGTGGATTTACATCCCCGAACCCGGCTGGCTGGAGTCAATGCTGCTTCTATGCCTGAAAATATTAAGCATTTCACTGCAGTCACTTCATGCAAGAAACTCTCCGAGGCGACTTCACAAACCCTGTCATTCTGCTCGGGGACTAAAGAATGAGCAGGGCATGCATAATTCATGCATTGGAGTCTTCAATGTACTTCCTGTAGCCTGGGCTCTACACAGTAATGGGCTATTGATCACCTCATCCCTAAGACAATCGCAGCTCCCTGATTGGTTTATTTCCACAAATAAAATTACAACCTAAATCATAGGCTGAAACCTCCATGCCGGCTGCAGCTTCTCAGGGAAGACATTCCCAGAGCCGAAATGACATCTGCAAGCTGCAGAGTATCGAAGCTGGGTTCCGTGGGGCAGAAACTACAGAACCTGTTCTCTTTTATTCAAAAAGGCACACTTACTGCAGGATTAAGCTGGGTATTTCACATTATCAGTATAAGACATAGAGCTCTTTCCTTCTCCATCATTTCAGAGACGTCAACAAGGACAAATGAAAATTTAGAAAATAAATACATAAGAATCATGTGTGCCCCCCCCCCAAAAAAAAATTAGGAGCCTTTTACCTGATTTCATTCAGTTACTGTTTAGAATTGTTCTAAAATAATTAGCTTGCCATTTCAATAATGAACAAATGCTTCCTTTTATTAAAAATTATAGTGGATAATGAGGTTATTCATATTAAATATTCTAGACCATGATTACTATTATTTTGGGTGTGTCAGTGGTTCTGAGATCTTACTAAGAATTTAAGCTTCAAAGAACACACCATTGTTTACATTGACTTAAAGAAACCAGCTGTTCAACAAAATGTACGTTTATTTAATTATGCTCATACTCATCAAACAGGTCCAAGCACTTTAAAATGCCATCATAGTATTTGCAGAAATAAGACAGTGGGAGGTCCCTGTGAATCTGAAAATGTGTGTATCTATAAATAGTGCACATCTACTCAAAGACCTCTGGACTAAAGCTAGTTGCCTTATTTTCTACCCAGAAGGAGTGAACATAATGCTCTTGGAGTCACCGAGAGCCTGAAATCACATCTTCCCAAAGCCTTTTTATATGCATATTTATGAGTGCACACAAACACACCTGCAATTTATATTTCTATGCTATTGTACTTTGTTCCTCATAAGGCCAGAGTGAAACATTCTAGACTTGGGGCTAAAGAACCACTACGAGGGAACAACCATTCTCCCATCCCACTTTTTAGATGGGGCAGAGCAATCACCTTTTAGAGTAGGCATGACTATGTCGGTCTTGTGTTAATAAACCAACAGCAGGTACCAGCATTTGAAGGCAGTAGAGGTACTGATGGCACCAGATGCAGTAGAGAGAGGAGTTGAAAATGCATGTTTCTTCTAAGTGTATATCACATGGAAATCTGCCCCTGACAAATCTCCATTTTTCTAGAACAATCTACCAGGAAGTGTGGGAAACTAATCACCCAATTACTTGGGCGATAAAAAATTCTGTATTCATATTATTTTCTTCTGCCCTGGTTAGTTCCTACTTTTGTATCTATATATTGCTGTCAATCTAACAAATTTTAACTAAATTACACAGTGGGTCTTTTCTTATATTTTATTTATTTCTCTGATTGATGATCTTAGCTGTCAAATACAAGATTGAAAGGACTGATTATTTTTTAAATTAATATATCAATTTACTAAAAGACACAATTTCTCATGAGAGAGTATTTTGTTTAAAATAGCAAAAGTTGGGGATAGAGAGATGGTTTAGCAGTTAAGAGCACTTACTGCTCTTCTAGAAAGCTTGGGTTCAGTTCCTAGAACACACCTTGATGTTCATACCATCTGTAACTATAGGTAAGGAGGATCCAGTATCTTCTTCTGGCCTCTGAATGGACCAGGCAAACACATAGTAAACAGACACACATGCACACAGAACACCCATTCAGTTACAATAAACACCCATTCAGATTAAAAAAAAATAAGCCTTTTTAAATTTTAAAGTAAATAAATAAGTAAAAATTTGACAGGTTTGGAAAGTACCGAATATGAGGAATTAGAGTACTATCTTATAGAGATTGTAAGTAATTGATACAATATTCAATAAATACAAATGACATGATTCATGGATTCATGTCCCGGGGGCTAAGATGAGTTTGGTCCATCTCTCTACAATTAATGGGAAGAAAACCTGTGTCTTTTTCTATAAGAACATTCACGACACATATCTAAAATGAAGACTGTGAATTATGTACTCCAACTCTCTGAAAATGGAAAGAGAAACTGGTGAGGGATGACAAACTGTTGAACTAGAATGAGCCTAGAATTAGAAACCAGAAATAGAGAGAATAATGTGGCTGAAACAATGAAGACAGTAAATCCCAAGGAAGTCATAAGGGTCACGTGAGCCTGAATGAAAGTGATTGCAGAACACAAACTACAGCACCCCCAGGTAAAGCAAGACCCAACGCTGTAGGAAAGATACAGTGTACTTTTTCCAGAAGTCTGACTATTCCTGGAGAAGAAACAAACAAACACATAACCAATGTTTTAGATGGATGGAAAACAGAGATGGTCATTTCAAATAAATTTGATCTCTTCTCCAATCAAATGTCTTTCCAATATTTTGAACTTATAATGCCTGCAAAATACATAATGGATTCTGCAATAGACAGTAAAATAAATCCAAATTTGGGAAAAACAAAGACATACGTTAGATTGTCAAATCTGTGATATCTGTTAAGATCTATAACTAATCTCCTTGACCCGTGTCATTTTGAACAATGTATGAAATATTTTCAATATCCCAGAAATAATAAAAATAATTAATAATATCATGAAAATTTTGGGGAAGAATTCAGTATTTTTAAGTTAAGGGAGAAAGACTACACGGAAGGACTGTGTGCAGCTTGCAATTGAAGACATTCTCTGTTTTATCAATATTACAAATCATTCTTAGTCATCATCCTCTGATTATTTTTTAAAATATTTGTGTAACTTCTACATGCCAAAACAGTTTGTGCTAGATGCTAGAAAACAAAGCATGCACATAGTAATGTTGCTGAGGTTACTTGTTAGTTCAGAAAGCATGCAAATACCTTGACCAAAAACCAACCAACCAAACAAACAAACAAAAAGAGTGTAATTGCCCTGATGTACATCAAGATTAAAAGCTGAGGAAACTTCCAAAGCACAGGCACTGACCCTGTGTGCTAAGTGCCTGCTAGCCACATAGAAATTCCTCTTAACTGTGTTACAGGCATAACGGCAGAATTATTAGCATGGCTACCTATCAATGGAAACACTAGGGAATGATTCATTGATAGGAATGATATTTAAAGAAACTGGAATAATGGTAATAACACAGAATGTAGTGACAGATTTTATATCAGGCCTTTCTCAGATTAACAGTATGACCCTGAGCAAGGCACTCACACTTTTTGAACATGATTTTCACCATGTACAATGAATGTAGATGTGCGTTTATCATGGCTTGGGAGGATTAGATAATCAACAGCACAATCACTAAGACTGCACTGACCAAGTTTGGAAACTGCCTCTACTGCTTCCTCTAAGTTTTTGTTAACTTCACAGAGTCCCTAGGAAATTTAAATGTTGTGACCACCTTATGCCACTTATCACAGTTTCTGATACAGGAAGGACTTTAAAATGTTGCTGCCTTTGAAAACATCAATTTTATAAGAGGGGGCTTGCAGGAAAAGACTTTTCCAGAGGAGAAGAATATTACATGGACCTGAAGGGAATGAAGACATCATAGAAGGCATGAGAAAGCCAGGCAGTGTAAGAATGTGGGATACACTGAACATGTTGATCGTAACAGAATTTGGGACATGACCACTATATTGATGCTGTAAGAAGGTGTGACATCATGGACATATTGATGCTATAGGCAGGTGGGACATCTTGGACATTTTGATGTCATGAGAATATGGAAAATCATGTGGATAGTAATGATATGAGAATGTGGGACACCATGAAAATATCAATGATGCGAGAATATGAGACAGACAGCATAGACAGAATGATACTATGAGAATGTGGGACACTAGATATAGCAACATTATGAGAATGTGGAACATTGTGGACATATTGATAGTATAAGAATGTGGGACACTGAGGCTGTGGCTTGAGATAAGACAAAATTATAAAATATCTGATTTATAAAGAGGTTCTTTTAAAAAGTATGTTAAAATCCTGGGTATCCAGGTAATTTATATGGCATATAGTTAGATGGTGATATATAGTGATATTGTGAAGGGAATGGGGTATTCAAACTTAAGAGAACAGCATGATAGATTTTTGTGAGAGAAAGAACACAGGAAATAGAAACCAGATGTAATGTGTGTGTTCCGTTAGTTTTTATATAGATCCCACCAGAAGGGATTTGGATCTGAAGATTTGAACATGATGAGGAAAACATGGAGGTGCTTAAATCTCAGAATAAATAGTTCTGAGCAGACTATAAATTGGAGAGTTATAGGTGAGTTTTAAAGTTGTAACTTGGCAACTCAGTCTTCCTGTCTGATTCATTCACAAAACAAATACAAATGTAAAATGGAAATCTATTGGTACTATGGTGAAATGAGATTATACTGTTAAAAATAGCAAAAAAAAAAAAAAAAGGCCAAACTGCAAAGCAAAACAGGTGGTGTGGTGATGACTTGGACAAACACATTTCTGGTGGACAATTGATAGTGAAGATGGAGCTGGTTAAGTAGGTTGGCAGACAATCAGGACTACCCAACCTGTGGAATTCAATGACACAGTTCACGGGTGAAGATGAACAAGAAGAGGGAGGACACTAAAGCCCTGAAATGAAGACAATGCCCATAAGAGCACCTGTCAGCATCCCCACAGGGTGACAAATGACGGAATACACTCAGCTGATATGTAGCGCAGATATTATACCTGAATCAGGAGGAACTCTTAATAAATCTTATTCTGACTGCGATAAAGTCTTTTCCAGTTAAGTAGTACTTATTTGCATTTTCAATAAAAAGTCATGTTCAATCATAAAACTGATCAACTCACATGATGTATGATGATACTGTGTGTTGTTAGAGATATACATATGTAAGTGGAAATTATGAAGAAATGAGAAACACATTCTTAAATTCCAGAAATAGTTACTTCTGAGAAGATAAAGAAGGAAGAATGGAAGATCCTACTCAGTACTCAGAGGACCTTCTTACAGTCCACTAACCTAGCTATTTTCAGGGATACCTCATTTGAAAAGTGAGGATAAGCAAAGCTGGAATTCCTACAAGATTTTAGCCTTGAGTCCCTTTTCTAAGTTTTTGCTTCCTTTTCAATGATGGTAACCCAGAGGGGGAGCAAAAACCAAAGAAAACTGTTCCAAATCACAAATGCTCTATGAAAGCACAAAGCCAAACAAACGAAAAGGAAACAATCTCTTCACATTTGCTGTGCTTGAAGAGAACCTGAGTTAGGTTCCCAGCCCTCATAATGGCTTAAGACTGTCCTGTCCATAACTCTAGTTCCTGGGGATCCAGCACACTCTTCTGAATTCCACAGTCATGAACAAAGTGAACTTACATAAACCCAGGAAAAAATATTTATAAAATGAAATAAAATCTTTTAAACAATGAAATTATGTAAACTCATGAAAGGATAAAAACAGGTACAGTGAAGAGGTTCACTAGGATTCTCAAAATTGAGACTCTAGTACATTATTCTGACAACACTTAATTCTTAAATCTACTAATAATAGCTTTCCCATAATATTTTAATTTACTCTTAGATATCAGTGTACCCAAATCATTTTCTCAGTTTAACAAAAATGAACTAATTGTAATTCAATCTTCATGTAAAAACAGGTTTCTACATACTCAACCAGTAGTTACAGTATAATTAAAAGTACAATTTAAAGTATTTTAAGTTTGTAACAATATTAGAGATAATTATAATAATCCCTATTTAACCATGCTTACTAACTGTACTAAAAGAATGAGCTTTCCCTTTAGGAGGCTAAATGTTCTTAAGTGAATGCATGAGTAACTCCAAGTCAGCAGAAGTCTGAACCTGTACTGCCCCTGGAGAGCTTGAACAGCCTCGGTACAAAGCAGCCTGCCTCTCAAAAGACATGTAAGGAAAATGCTTGGAAACTAGAGCCTATGAATCTTCTCAGGGAACAAATTCAAACATTTTCAAAATTGTTGAGTTAATCTCTATTCTAGACAAATTAGACCTACCTCATCATGCTAGACCCGTCTCATTATGTGTCTTCTATTCCTAAAATTTGGCAAGTATCTGTATAATCTTAACTTCTTTAGGATTTTTTGTGCTTTTGAAAAGTGTGCCTAACCATGAACAACTTCAAAATGACTGGTGTGTAATTAGCATTAGTAAGAAGTCAAAATAGGAATCAACAGGATTCTTTCTCCCTCCGTTCCAAGACAACACATAGAGATTCAGAAACAGTCATGGCAAGGACGCAACTAAGAACCTACAAGAAGTATAGCAAAGACCAGAAGACAATCTCAAAAGCTGTTGGTGGGTGGTGAACCTGTGACATCTAGAGACTCCTACAAAGCTAGCGTGTCAGTATCAGCAATGCATAGAGCACTGCCATGGCTCCCAGTAGCCTTCTCTATGCAGAAAATGACCTTTCGCTGCCAGACTTATCAGCAGTCATTGCCAATTTGAAATTTCTTCATGGAGAAGGAGACATTCTTGTCTACTACATTTCTCCATTCATACATCACTCCATGTGTCCCAGATTCGGGAGTCATGGTCTTACTCAGCCTTCATGCTACAGACCCACCTCTATGGTTGTATTTGTGTGCCTCTGCAAAACTAATGATACTATGTCGGTTAAGCCACTGTGGCTCAGGCCCCGGTTCTGCAACCTATGTTCGCAGCTGGCCTTGGGACTTTTGCTCCACTGTATTGAACAAGCAATAGTTCAGTAAGTCAGTATGGTAGGATCCAGAGTCACTGCTGACCATGTGAACCCACACTCTGCAACGATGTGCCAACCTCTCAAGCACTTCAGGCACCTCTGCAGTGGGTACATCCACACTCCACAGGGATAACCCATCAGAAGCTGTTCATCCTCCTGCATTCGAAAGCCCACCTCCATTTCCACTTTATGAGCATACGTGTCTTGCACTGTGTTACTAACATAGTGATGGAGGGACCAGTGTCAAGGTGGCCCACATATACCATGATGCAGCTATATTTCTGTCAGTTTTATGGATATTGCCACCATGAGTACACTGGCAAGTGCACTAGAGCATGAATTTCCCAGGGAGACAAAAATGATGAAGAGAACCTCAAAGCCTTGACCAGAAAGACCTCAAGCACCCAGCATTTCTCTGCTTCTACATCCACACTTTCTCAGTAGATGCCACTGTTACTAGACCCATGACGTCCTCAGATGAAAGCACTGCACGGAGTCATGCTGTTATGCTGGAAGCACATCAGTTGCTGAGCATCCTCACATCCTTCTGCAAGGGCAGGCGTTTTCCACCAAAACCAGCTCGTCTGCCTCATTTTTCCCTCTCTATGTGGCTTTCGCTCTCACTCTTTGGAACTCACTCTGTAGACCAGGCTAGCCTTGAACTCATAGAGATCTATCTGCCTTTGCCTCATTAGTGCTGGTATTAAAGGTGTGTACCACTACACTAGGCTTCCAAAACTAGTTTGTAAATGAGTACAAATAATGCGCAGATCTCAATATAAGGCAGTGAGAAAGAAGAGAAACCAAAGACACCAAAGCATCATAGTAACTGTCTGGTCACAAATCCCAAGGAGATAGAAATCTACAGATTGCTTGAGAATAACATCAAAGCAATTGTCATTTCAGTGAGGCCCAGTTGGTTTGAAGGAGCATACACAGACAAGTGAGATTTAACAAGTACATACACTGAGCAGACTCAGTTTACTGAGATTTAAACAGTACATAAACAACTCAAATTCAACAGAAAGGGAGAAATTTAATGAAAAACAATTATGAAGTTGAAGAATACAACCGAGGAATTGAAAATGCAATAAAAATATGATAGTAGCTATGATCAAGAAGAAGAAAGAAATTTTTTATTTGAAGCCAAGGCATTTGAAAATATCAGTCAGAAAAGAATAAGGTTAAAATTAATAAAGAAAGATATATGACTTGTATGATATAATCAAGTCACATTTTAGGAGTTACAGGAGAGAGAAGGAAAAACACTCAGAAATAGTTGAAGAAACAATGGCTGAAAGATTTCTGAATATGGAGAAGGTCATGAATATCTAAAGACACAATGTTTAAAACTCTCCAGTCTGTTTCAACCTCAGAAAGTCCTAACAAAACAATGACTGATTGAAACGCCAAGACTAAACGCCAAGAATTTTGAATGAAGAAAGAGATCTCTTCACGTTCACACACTCCTCTTTA
>NC_022017.1:19209634-19222466 GCF_000317375.1 Microtus ochrogaster
GACCAACAGCCAATGAGCTACTCTCACAGTACTGACAAACCAAAAAGTCCAGCTGGGAGCACCATATGTAGCAAAACTGGCTGAAAGAAAGTAAAAGAAATAAAGCTATCCCCATATAAACAAAAACCAAAAATCCTCTTTGGGGCATGTTGCTGGTACTGAAACTTAAGGATCTAGTAACATAAAAGTGAATGAAATGGGTTAATCGCACAGATGAGAGCACATGAGGAACAAAATCCAGAACATTCTGTGCCACAACAGTGTGTTAAACAAGTTAAAAGACAAAAACAAATAGCTGAACTACCTCATGAATGAATATTCAGTGCAAAAAAAAATTGTAAGATAAAGCATTAAAATACATGTTGAGGGATAAGAGCTTTTGTATATGATCAAAACTAAGCAAGTATTAGGTTAAAACAGAGTATTATAAGATGTAACCACAAAGCAATGCATTATTGGAAAAATAATAAAAGAGAAGAGGAAAAAAGCTTGTCATTTCAGAAAAACTGTCAAATCACAAAGAGTTCTAGAAAGGAAGAAGTGATCAATAAAATAATTAGAACATATTAGCAACATTAAGCATTGTAGAGTCATATAGATGTATTAATCAGTAATCAAAAGACAAAGGGTGGATGAATGGCTATAAAGAACCTATGAAAGTGTCACTTCACTATGTGTGTGTATGTGAATGCTGTGTGCATGTATGTATATACATATATATATATATAAAACATTGTAACAACTAATTACAAAAGCATACATTAATATAACTGAAGGGAAAAGAGACTATAATAAAAGTCGGAAACTTTACTACACTGATTAGATGCTGGTAATGAATAGACAACAATAAGAGAACCGAAGATTTGAATAATCACATAATTGCTCAAAATGATTTTATTATTATTCTAGCATATAAGTGAATGCTGTAGGCTTATGAGTAGATATGCATATGCATGCAAACACTGAGAAGATTTTAATAGTATTGATCAGCTCATATCAGTGAACATTATGTATACATGAATCTTTCCTCTGCAGTCACAAGGTCATAAACAATAAGAGTTATACTTACCTGATATTATTTCTAAAAGATATTTAAAATCAATCTAGAAAGCCATAAACTTCTTTTCCTAAATAGAGCAATGTCAAACTATATTTGGACAAAAGTTTTTTTTCCACACACTTTTTATTCTTATAGACTGAAGATACAAGCTTCTTTTTAATAAGGCAATTTTGTTTAAGTAGCTCTTGATTCTTATGCTTTACAGCATATTTTATTGTCTGCCAAAAAGCTAAGTCCTGTGGTAGGATATTAATGTATCAGGAGATTCTTTTTGTAGAAATATTTGATCTTTGTAGCTACTGGACAGGAAATCAGCTTTGCTTCTTCATAGGGGAGTTATATTAATTCTAGGCACTGTAATTTCCTCAAAGAAAGATTTTATCACAGGTGCTTGAAACATAGAATTAAACAGGCAATCTTAAAAGCATTTTGAAAAAAAACTAATAACTTAGTTCTACAGAGCAGGTGCACTGATCTTTTAAGTAAAGTGATGCATTTCTGAAATACTTTTGCTCAAAGCCACCATTAAGTGGCTGTAACACAAATAATAAAATCTCAAAGACAGATATTGGTGTTCACCCTGAAGATCAGAGAAACAAAGCATCCAATCACTAGAGAGACCTTTTACCTCTACCAAAGTTCAGATCAAAGAGGCAAGAGAGATCCTGTCTCCACGAATCCTCAAACTCCACACTACACTAAGTTCTGTCTCTTCCACTTTATATTTATTTCTTATCCCAGCCATACCACTCCTGTCTCTACCTCCTTAGTGCTGGAATTAAAGATGTGTGCTACCACCACCTGGATCTGAACCAGGATCGATTTTGTGTATCCCAGGGTAGCCTTGAACTCACAGAGATCCATCTGCCTCTGTTTCCTGAATCCTGGGATTAAAGATGTGTTTTTCACTCTACTCTCCAGGCAAGATTTGTTTATTAAAACACAAATAATATACTACTATATTTCCCATTTTTCATCTAAAATAAAAAGGTTATAACTAATATAAGAAAGAAAAATATAAACAAGTACAATAGCTATATACAATATAAACAGGCAAAAAATACACCAACAATCTAGTCCATTTGCAGTTGACAAATTCAGAGAAAATACTCCATATTTATCCTATCTTGGTGAGTTGAAAGTCTTTTACCTAATTTACTTTCTATCATAACTTGCTTTCTTCATCTGGTAAGAAAGAAAACTATAACTAACTAGTCTTCAACTCTCTCAGAGATCCAAGAAGGAAATGATATTAACTGAGTAAACAGGAAGTGCAAATAAGCCACTTCCAAACAATGTGAGGGATGATGGAAACATTTGCCTGGAAAGTCAACCAGAGTTCTTCTGCAATGTTGGGGCATCTATCTTCAGCCTATAGGCCTACAATATCTGACAAACTTTTTTTGTGAAGCAGGATATCATAAAGAGCTATCCTTCCTTGTCTTGACAATGTTTGTCAGTCATTTTCTTTGTAACCTCCTTGTACAATTTAGACCACATACTGTTAGTAGTCAAGGCAGTAACATATTCTTGCTCAGTGGCTTATATTTGCCACAAAGAAAGTAAACTCCTTGTGGCATCTTCTCTAAAGTAGATTGGTACTACCAGAAGCAGAATTGTCTCATTATCATATAAAAGCCTATGTTATTGAAACATCTTTAATGCCATATCCTGTAAATCTTTGAAGTGTTAGAAGATGACCTGTCAATCGAAAAATGAATCTTTGTTTAACCTTAAAAACATGCCTAATGTGACTACAAGTTTGATCGTACTAGGTGATTAACTAATAAGCTGCAATACCCTATTATCCTAAACAGTTGGTTATAGTAATTTCCAAAGACTAGAAATTTACATTACATTGTTAAATGAGTTGTATAGGCACAACACCTTGAATAAGAGTAGAAATGTATGTACAGTATGTTCTAACAAATTAATCTCAAATTTGTATCAATATGCAAAATTTGTGTACAATACACAAAAATCCAATACAACATAAAACATTAAAAACTAGTAGCTGTTTTGTGGGGGTGGTCATTCAAGACAGGGTTTCTCTGCATAACAGTCCTAGCTGTGTTGAAACTCTCTCTGTAGACTAGACTGGCCTCAAACTCACATAGATCAGCCTACCTCTGTATGCCAAGTTCACTACCACTACCTAGCTTAGTAGCTGCTTTTTAAAAGTTGACTTAATAATCTACTTTTTCTTATCATATCTATATCCTTCCTTCTTTTTTTTTCTTTTCAGAGTAGATTCAATAATCTACCCTTTCAGCCCATCAAGTGGCCTAATGAAATAATGTTCAAGAAATAATCCAATCAAAGGTACAAAGGAAACCAATGTAGGGACTGCAGGCAAAGTAAAACCAATTTGGACTCCAGTGATGGGACTTTGAAGAATAGCTTCTTCTCTGCCCATGACTGCCGTGGACTTGAGAATTCAAGTGGGCTGTGGATTTGGGTTATGGGTCAAAACCCAAGCCAGTTGAACACTTGCCTTGCATTTTGAAGCCTAGGTTCAATAACCATTTGTTCCATGGGTAGAAGGGAGGAAGGAAAACCCAGACTGGTGTCAGAATGTAATGTCTTTCCTTCTTACTCCAAAAATTAGAACAAAGTCTGCTGAAGTCAACCCATAACAGCTTGCAAAAGCTTATTTTAGCTTTTAGAATTTTCATAAACCAGTTGTTAAATATAGCTCTTACTAGTAATGAAAAATATAAACTTATGATTAAATAAATCATATTCAAAGATGATAAATATCCAAAGTACATATTTTCAAGTAAAACATAATTTTATCAACATTACATAAATTATTTACATTTGTATTGTTATGTAGTGGAACATTGTGTACTAAGGTGCTGAGTAAATGCTACAAAATTAGATCTTTGTTTTTCATTTTGTCTGTAGATAACCATCTGCTAAACATTTATCAATACATCTCATTTCACAGCTAAGTGGAAAATTTAAGAAAAATACATCAACCCAGCATTACGGAGGCAAAGGCAGAGTCAGAAATATCTCTGAGTTCAAGGTCAGCCTAGCCTACACATCAAGTTTTAGGTCAGTCAGCACTACACAGTGAGACCCTGTCTCAAAACAAAACAAACAACTATAAGATACCACAATACCATAATAATAGTGTTTTCATTTAAAATTGTAACTATTGCCAGTGAAAACAGGCAACAGTAAGTTCTGGAAACCTTCTTCTGGCAAACTGAAAAATTGCTGAACATCAAGAAATAGTCAGGTAATGTCTATGCCAAAGAGAGCTCTACTTTTGCTATGCTGACTGCTCAAGTAACAATCAGGATATTGTCAAATTCTATCCAGGAAAACATCAAAGGTAGTTGATCACTGAGACCACATTATTTCATAAAATTCATAGAACAAATCATAGAACTATGCTTTAAACCACCCCATTATGGTTCCTCCTTCATAATAATGTCAAGACACTAAAATTGCTATATATATATATATATATATATATATATATATATATATATATATCTCACCTTATAGCAATATATATACTTAGTGATCTTCAGATGCATATTTTCCTGTGGTTGAAAAGAATTATAAGGTAACTTCCTAAATACATAACAACAATTTAAAACAGCACTATGATTTGAGAGAGCCAGAAAAGCATGAATTAGCATCTAATAACATGTTAAAGTGGCTCAGGCTAGAAAGTCAGTGGGAAGTACCAGGACAACAGACAGAAGGAAAGGACTGAGCTGAAAACTTAGCGACATCCTCCAGCTGCTGGGGCTTTGGTCAGGGAGACACTGCAGTTGCTGCTGTTGGAACATCAGCTTTGGAGAGCAGAGAGGAATAGGCAGGACACAGTGCACTTTAAGGGTCTTCCCTCTCACTACATAAACTCTTCATGCACTAGGAAGAACCCTGAACACAGGGGGAAGGAAGCATTATATTAGATGGGGGAGAGGTAAATCTAAAGAACCAAAGAGGAAAACCAGAGGGAGGTCTCAGCTGTTATACAGTAGTACGTAACACAAAATAGACATTCTCCCATGTCCCTGAGGAGGGACAGGAAATTCTCCCTTTAGACCAGTGGCAAACACCAAGCATGCTTGCTGTTATGGGGAGGGAGGTTGTTATAATTTCCTTTCTGCTACTTTGATTAAATAAAAAATTAATAATAAGAAGAATTATTTTGGTTATAGTTCCAAGTCATAGTCTACCACTAAGAGAAATCAAAATGGGGACTTAAGGGAGGAACTAGAAACAGAAACTGGAAAACATGCTACCTCGCTCTGGTTCTTCCCTACATAACTTATACAGACCAGAATCATCTACCCAGGAAATGGGTACCTCCCACAGTGAGCTGTGTGCTCCTGCTCCTACACCAATTAACAATCAAGATAAACTCAGAGGCACACCTGATAAGGACAATTACTCAATTGAGACCCATTTTTCAGGTGCCATTACACTGTGTCAAGTTGACAGTTAATATTAACCAGATCAAGGAGTAAGAATGAATAAAGTTCTTGTGATATCTTGGAGAATATATGATTTCTGATTAGCTGGAGCTGCAGAATTGGCTATAATTAATAGGAGACATGTACCATTAAAGCCGACTATTTGCTCTACTAGGATGATCAATACTGGTTACCTGGAGATGAGTCTTCATCTATGATTAAAAAGATTAACAACTTTGAGGTGAAATCTTCTGGGAGCATTTCCTCAGGGCCAGCCCACAGAAGCTGTGGTCCAGAGGGGGGCCCAATTGTATCTCATGCTGGTAGCTGAACATGGGAATGTATGAGTCTCGTATGTAGGGTTTAAATTCCATGATGGGATGATGAAAATCAGCTGAGACTTGGCATCTTGTGTGTTCAGAAAGAGACCATTGGTAAAAGTGTAGTATCAGTTTCAGTGGAAAGCCTAGGATTGAGGGGGTCATGGAGAGACTGGTGTAGGATCTGAATCCCTTTGGGGAGGCCATGAGGCCATTGGTGAGGGTGTAAGCTGTGGAATTCTCATCATATTGAAGATGTCAGGACTATAGGACAATCGCTAAGGACAGTATCAATAAGGAGTAGAGCAGGTTTAAGTCAACTGCTGAGGTTTCTGTGCTGTGAAGTTAAAGCCCAAGAGATGCAGCAACACAGCCCTTCTGAGAGCCCACAGATTAAGAATGACTTATAGATGGCAACCTTGAACTACAGGATTTAATTTACCCTGTTGGAGTTCAGTTTTGCTTCAGTTTGATAGTGATTGTACACTGGTTCTTTCCTCTTGGAATGAGAGAGTATTTAACTTATTTTGGATTTTACAGGAGCCCACAGTTAGGAGACTTTGAAAGTTAAACTCCCTCCTCCTGCTTTTCATCATATCTCCCAAACACACCCCCATCCACTCTTTACCCCAGAAAGAGTAAGGCTTTCCATGGGGAGTCAACTAAACCTCACACATTCAGTTGAGAAAGGACAAAGGCACTTAATCATGACTGAGCAAAGCATCCCACCATATGGGATGAGTTCCAAAAAGCCAGCTCATGTACTAGAGATAGATCCTGGTCCCAATGCCAGGGATTCCACCAACAGACCAGGTTACACAACTGTCACCCACAACCTAGATGCCCCTCAACTGAAGAATGAATAAAGAAAATGTGGTACATTTACACAATGGAGCATTACTCAATTGTAATAAATAAATAAATAAAACAAAGCAAAGACATCATGAAATTTTAAGGCAAATGGATGGAACTAGAAAAAAAAATCATCTTGAATGAGGTAGTCCAGACTCAGAAGGACAAACACGGTATGTAAATGGATACAAGATGTAAAGCAAAAGACAACCAGAGCACAACTGACAGCTCTAGAGAAGCTAGACAACAAGGAGGACCTAAGAGGGACACTTACATTCTCGACATTTAAGCTTGGGTGCCTCAAGAACTTTGCAAAAGCAGGCAATTTCTGACTCAAATTTCTCTTGTCCTTCCTATTCTAAGAAATGGTAGTACTGTCTACTCATCGAAAAACCCGAGACGCCATCATTTAGACTCAAAAGATCACATATATGCTGATAAGATCAAACTGCTACCAGCCAGGAAGTCTGCTCTGTGCTGGGAACACATCAGCTTTATATTTTCTCCTGATTACTTCATTATAAGCTTGTCATTGTATGCTAGCTCCCAGTTCTCTGAACCTGCTTGTCCCCTAATTCTTCCCATTTTAAGAATGACCCCTTCTACCTTTTCTTCTGATGTGTGACTCTTATGGTGTTAGCTGCCATTTTTACTCTCTAACTACATTCTGTATCCATCCCCTGATTTCTATCTTCATTGTCAATAACAGAGCCAAAGCCATCATTATCTCTTACTTAGTCTGTAAAAGTAGACTAATGGAAGATTCCATATTTACTCTGCTGTCTATACTGAAAGGAAATTTTAAAGATATGGATGCTATTTTCTTATTTTCTGGTTGAAAATATCCAGTGTTTTTCCACTCTAATAAATATTTTAAGTCTTCAATAGGGCATACACTGTCCTGTTTTTCCCTAAAAGCTCCCCAGCCTCATATTAGTCTCTTTTCTAATGATATTACTTTATTTTGACCACATTGATAAAGCTCCTAGTTTTAAAACTTGTGTACCCTTTGCCAAGAAAGTGGTCATCAAATATCTCCTTGGCAGGCAGCTTTGCTTTTTAGACTGTGTCTTCACCATGGAAATAAGAGCACCACCTCCTAGTGGTCACTCCAGATCAGTTTTACCTTACTGCTCTGTCAAAATTGTAGCTAATGACACACTTGTGCAATTTTGCAGCATTTACTAGCTGCTCCACTAATATTCAATTCCTACTACAGGGAAGACTGAGAGGCCCAGGCCCATAGCCCTAGCACAACCCCCTAGCAGCATGGCTCTGGGATCAGAGCCAGAGAAAGAAACACACCCCAAAAATGGGACCAGAGCCAGGGGAAGAGACACTTTGTCCCCAAACCTAGAGCCAGAGAAAAGTCTCGGGACGCTGTAAGTAGGACCAGAAGAACTCACTAAAGCCCTAGATTCAGAACACACCAAGGATATTTGCCCTGGTCAAAAAGTTAGAGTCAAAAAGGTAAAAAGAACCCAAGAAAGAAATACAGTTTGACCCTAGAATCAGAACTATCTCTGCCCTGACACAAAACCAAGCAATCTTTGATCAGGGAAAAAAAGACCAATCACTAAGCCCTTAGAGGCTTGGAATTTACCTCAGGCAGGTACTGGCAGTTAGGAATTCCCCCTCAAGCCTGGACATCTACTTATATCAGGTGGAGTAGCAAATCCCAAGCCTAGAAGTCTGGAATTCCCCCACCCCACTGGGGAAGGGCAGCCAATCACAAGTCCAAAGGCTTAAAATTCCCCAAGCAGGTCATTAAACCTCATATAACCCCCCTCTTGTCACCACTTGGTATCTTTCCTGTGCTATTCCTGTCACCGCCATCATCACTGTTGCCACTTTGTTGGGACAGACAATGGACCCTGAGTTAACTCTCAATAAAGACTGGTTTTGCTTCCTATATGGTTTCGTGGTGATATTTTGGTGATCTGATCTATGGGCATAACAAAGACCACATTTGCCTCATTTTGCTTTTGTCTGTGTCAACAATACTTATCTATGCTTGGCTTCCTTGAACATTCTTCTGCCATGGATTCCCACCAAGGGTCATCGTACCACAGTCCTTATCTAGGTGTTTCTAATAGTAATCATCCTAGCTGTTACCTCCACCTTTTCTTCAGGAGAGCTCTTGAAATTTAATGAGCTGGCTCCTGCCCCACTGGTTGTAAATGTTGGAGTATGGAATCTGGTGTGGAGATGACAGCCAGCTCAAGGGAACCATTGCTGTGGCTTCCCTTCCATGGTTGTAGTTCACAGGACTGGTCTACTTCTGAACTCTTGGTAGAGGAGCTGTCATTTGCTTCCAAACACCTTGGGGAAGCCTCCTTGTTTAGGAAACCTGTTAAGTGTTTTAACACTTTTGCAATTTCACACATATGCTTTAAAAGAGAAGCTATTTTTAGGTAGAAATTGAGGAGAAATTTTTATCCTTGTTTTCAAATGCATCTTCTTCCCTTCCCAGTTGGGTTATAAAGACAGAGAGCAATTGTGCAATGGTGGAAGGAATAATTTCTGTTTCTTATATACTGAGCCTTAATGCCACATTATATACTTACAGGCTGTTGGAATTCAAGCTACAAAAGTGCCTACCAAATGATAATAGTAATATCTGCATCAGAGACATGTATGATGACTGATTAAATGATAAAATACTAGATAAAGAGCAATGTGTAGGCAGAGTTTTCCTTTCCCAGTAGGGCTCCCAAATAACCATTCAGAAATTTAATATTAATTGTAAATCGTTGACCAATAGCTCAGGTTTGTTACTAGCTAACTCTTACATCTAAATTAACCCATACTTCTTATCTATCCTCTGTCACATAGCTCATGGCTTGTTACCTCATTTCTCCAAGTCCTACTACCTCTATGTCTGCTGGAAAGCTCCTCTGACTCATCCTCCTTCTTCCCAGTCCTTCCCACCTACACTTCCTTTCTAGCTAACTGCCAATGAGCTTTTTATTAACAGCGAGAGCAACACATTTTCACAGCTATAGTATTATTCCATATCAGCACCCTAACTTGCTACCTACTGCAGCCATATAAAGTCCCAGCAAGGACTTCCAAAGCCAGTGCCTACATGGGAGGCATTTTTACAATGGTTATTAGTCCAGTGGTCGGTGAACTCACAGATTTCATGAGTCTTCTCGTTTTCCAGGTTTTAATGACCCAGAAAAATAAATTTTCCACTAGCAGGGCCATACACAGAAATAAAAGATTACTTTTTGATTCCCCCAAAAGAGCAAACACATTAAAGTCTTGATGATTTTATTTATTTGCTTTATTTTTCTTTTATTGAAAATAGTTTTTTTTATTCTTAAATAGTATATTCTGATTATGCATCCCCTCTGTCTGCTCCTCCCAGTTCCTCCCCACTTACCCTCCCATCTGGATCCATCTTCTTTCTGGCTCTCATTAGAAAACAAACAAGCAGGATGGAGAGATGGCTCACCAGTTATGAGCACTGACTTCTCTTCCAGAGGACCTGGGTTCAATTCCCAGCACTCACATGGCAGCTCATAAGTGTCTGTAAATTCAGTTCCTGGGTGATCTGAAACCTTCACATCATTGCACAGAAAATAAATTTAAATAAGTCATAAAAAAGTAAAAAGAAAACAAATAGGCTTCTTTGGAATATAATAAAATAAAACAAGGTGAAAGAAAAACTAACACATCATAATAAGAAGTGCTTGATGTTTTAAATCTAAGTTTCATTAGCTCTTTAACACTGAAAATTAACATATATATACATATCCAAAACCAACCATCCAACCAAGTATTTTCCTCATTGAGCTTTAACAAAATTTAATTTTAGCTCAGGTTGTGTTTTAATAGCTTGTGTGTTTCAGCACCTGTTCCTTGGCTAGCAAGGATGATTGGGAATGTTGTGGGAGCTCTTGGAGCAGAGCCTTACTGGAGAAAGTAGGTCACTGTGGGTAACCATTGAGGTATTTTATTCCAGCTCCACTTCCTGCCCTCTCTCTCTCTGCTTTCTGCTCTTTCAGGATGTGAGAAGGTGATTAGCCCAGCTGCACACTCCTGCCAACATGCAGTCACCTGACACCATGCCATCCCCTCCATGATGGGTGCTGTATCTTCCCCAAACTGTAAGTCCAAATAAACCCTTTCCCCTTACAGCCCTTTTGCAGTAAGAGAAATAAAGAATACAACAATAAAGAAAGCATCTGATAGAGTAGTGAATTCATAAAACCCTCAGACCTAGTGACACAGGGAGTCAATGCAAATTCTAAAAAATCATAGCTTCTACATGTACACATTATTACATGTGCTATTAAGTACACATAGCCAATGGTAGATTTTATGTGTGTATATATCAAATATGTACACAAATATCAAACTCTATATTTGACTGTAGGCAAATGATTTCACTACCTGGATTATGAAGTACCAATAGGCTATAGATATTGGAGTTCATTTGTGGCAGGCATTTTTCAATACTCTTTAAATGATTTATTTAAACTTAATGTTCCTAACAGTTTCCAATGACTTGTTTACCTACAATACCTCGACACATGCATTTAATTGACTGATAGCCACTTATAAAATTATGCAATTATAAAATAAAGCAGAAAGGGTCCTGTCTTAATGCTCACACTGTTCTGAGTAGAAAGGAAAAGGAATGTGTCTGGAAGGAGGGCTCCACAATTGCTGATTTCACCTGCACCCAGAGCGTGACTGTGCATAGAATGTTTATTTGCCTGACAAATGCGTTCAGTGAGGCGGCCTTTCTGAGAGAACTTTGCTAGATACGGAATTGCATACAGTTTTTCTACTTTTAAAGAAGACATGAATTCTTTGAAGAAAGTTTTCTGTGGAGGACAAGATAACGTTAAGAATGCACTGAGGCCAGGAATGGAGGCATACACCTTTAATGCCAACACTAACGGGGCCAAGTCAAGTATATCTCTGTGAGTTTGATACCAGGGAGGTCTATATAGTGAGTTCCAGGCCAGCTGAGGCTATGCAGAGAGACCCTGTCTCAAAATTAACAAACAAATAATGAATAAAAATGAGGTTTTCTAGTGCGGGGAAATGTTAGGTGGGTGTGGCACAAATCATTTATGCTACATAATACAGGGCAGTGTGGGATCTAGCTTGATTCCTCATTCTGCCTGGTCTGTTGATAGTTGCCCCATTTCCAGGGCATTCCTGGGACTCACCCGGCTTCTGGGAGACAAAGCTTCCTTCTGCACTTCTTGCTTCTCAGCCATTTCTCTCTACCTCTTCTATTGAAACACGTAAGCATTGAAGGCAAAGAAATCTTTCCGTATTTTTTTGTTTGGATAACTTTTAGTCAGTTGAATAGTTTGATTTTCATGTAAAATGAATCCAAATATCCGGCTCGTCAAACCACTTACAAGTTTTCCATTTGGATTTGAGGAAGTAATGATTTCTTGTAGAGGTCAAATTATACAGGCCCCTATTTTTACATTGTCTGGACGTCAGAGAATTCTGAGCAACCTACAAGGTGCAATTTGTACCTGCCACACCAAAGGTGGTCTCCTAATCTTTTTTTTTCTCCTAATCTTTTGATAGTCAAAACAACCTGATGCCATCCTAAACAAGTAGTCAGGATATGCTAATGTTGTTCTGCTCCTTCTATTGTAATTTAGGAGGTTGCCTGGGGAAGAGGTGTTTTTCAGTCTAAGTGACAAAATAGGCATCAGGCTAGAAGTGACAAAACACGCATAGGTATAGACATGACCTAAATCATTCTCCTGCTACCCAGGAAACAATGTTAAGGAAGTTTGAGTTACCTCCCCCCTTTCATTTTGTCTTGCTATAAAAGCCGTTTGGAAAATAAATGCGGGTGATCTTCAGGATTTGCATGAACCCTGAGACTCC
Source organism: Microtus ochrogaster (assembly GCF_000317375.1). NCBI lineage: Eukaryota > Metazoa > Chordata > Mammalia > Rodentia > Cricetidae > Microtus > Microtus ochrogaster. The sequence goes on from NC_022017.1 coordinate 19,222,180, forward strand.
CTCCAGATATTGTCATGTGAACTGTACCTCATTTATTTTCACACATCCACTCTGGTAGAGAAATGGTTTATGTCCAGGCTGGTCCCCAACATATTGACACCCAACATGATTGATGAACCTCCAAAAGCACAAAAGAAGTAACCAAAAGTATGGAAGAGAATGTGAGGAACCCATGAGAAAATTGCACCACAGGTGACTGATGAGTAATGAGCACTCAGAAATAAGTAGTAGAATAGAGAGAGAGAGAGAGAGAGAGAGAGAGAGAGAGAGAGAGAGAGAGAGAGAGA
>NC_022017.1:19222729-19244112 GCF_000317375.1 Microtus ochrogaster
TTGCTTTTGCTCCAAAATGTGACCTTCTCTCAATCTCCCTTACTCTAAGGACACAAGATTCCACCCATCTTCTCTCTAGATGGCAGATTTACATTCTTGTCTTCCTCTATGGCCACTAGAACATTCTCTAGATTTGGCAAATAATATGTTTTGTATTGTTTTGCTGCTGTTGCTAATCTTATCCAAGTTACCAATCCTTTTTGCACTATTAGAATAAATTCCTGAGAGCTTTCTTCCCACCTCTCACCAGAGGAGCACTGTTAGAGTAACCATGCCATTATTTATTGGCTTAAATTTTAATTATTTTTAATGCAATACTGTCACTATTATATCAACAGACTACAGTATGTCTTGTATCATCATCATGCGCTATACAATCCTTCCAGTCACCCTAGGTACCTCATGTTCACTCTAACACAGCCTCTATTGGCATTCTCTGCTTTGTGGAACATCACCCTGTCCCCAGCCTCTTTTCTTACCTAACTTTAGGTCATCACTGAAGTTACTAGGGCTTGCAATTCCCTTGCAGTTTTCTCTGTAAACTTCTGTCTTTACTCCTTAGAGCTTTTCTCTATTCAATCTTTTAATACTGGTACTTTTTCTACTGGGAATTAAGATCATTTTCATTAAACACATATTTTCATGAGGCCTTATTTGATTTTGATTTTTCAAGGCAGGTAGCTTTGGAGTCTGTCTGGAAAGCAGCTCTTGTAGACCAGGCTGGCCTTGAATTCACAGAGATCTGCCTACCTCTACCTCCTGAGTGTGGGATTAAAGGCATGCACCACCACTGCATGAAGGCTTATTAATGCCTTTGTCTGATGCCAGAATCTGGTTTATCCAAGCATGTCTACCACTTATCCTTGTATTTGGTGCACAAAACATACTAAACATTTTTCTGATTTCATACGGGACAAGGTATAGTCCTTCCATTCATTAATAGAATCAGATTCCTTAAGATTGGAAGTTGGCTACTGTAATAGGTAAGGTAGGGGCTCTTTCCAAATAAATCATTTATGTTCATTTTCAGCTTCAGACTCTCGCTATGGATTCTTGCGTGATATTTTCGGTTCAAAAATCATTTCCCCACTCCTCCACTCCCCTAAATTTTGTCTCCTCAACTCACCACTCCTGCTCCATCTTGAATCCTGCTTTGATCCTGCGTATGCAGTACTTTGAACTCGTTGGCTTATACTATGTAACCTGTTCTGAAACTTCATGCTACTTCATCCTCACCTAAGTGAGAGACGCCTATTTTCTCCGTGTACCTCTTCTGTACCTCTTGACAGTACTGTTTGTCAGATGCCCACCTAAAGTGTCAGCCTAAGACAGAATACTCATCAGCCGTTACTGATTCTGGTTCATTCTCTCATGGATTCTGTTTACTCTGGGGAGACTTCACCATGTGACTCTCCTTGGCTAGGTTTTATTGTTTTAGTGCAAAACTTTTTAACTCCTGAGCAAAGACCACCTGGAGCACAGATTCCTGGGCACCCCTCCTGGGATGTTATTTGGAAGTCTAAAGTATAGCCCTCAAACTTACTTTTCTAACAAGATCCATAGGAATTGTCATCACTGACAAGGCCTTGAAGACTTTCCTTTCAGAGCTTGAGACAAGTTTGTTAAAATCTGGTCAAAAGCTGTGGTTTATAAATACCAGGGTTGCTTTAGAATCTCTTATAGCTGATAAAAATGGTCCAAGTGATGTCTCTGTTCTTGTTTAAGTCACCATATTCCTATTACATTACACAATCTCTCTCTGCAATATAAACCTTCCTGGCAGGAAATGAGGCTGCTTACATTTTCCATTATGGCATTTTAAAACACAATGAGATTTTGTTGAGGGCAATTGTTTTTCACTAGAGTCATAAAAGCCCTTTGAATTTATTTTGTTCAGGAGTGGAGTAACTTTGTATGAGGACCTGGCTGTTCTTAAGTAGCCAGTTACTTCAACAAACATTAATGTAGGTGTGGCTGTGAAGACACTTTGAAGATGTGCTTTTCTTAAAGTAAGCTGACTGAGATGTTCAAAGGGCTCCCAGGACTCAGCCACAATCCCCAGTCTTCCCCTCCTCCCCTCAGAGTTTGGAGCCTCCTCCAGTCACCCACATACAGGACAAAGTATTGGAAACAGCTCTGTATTCTTTGTGCTTAGGCCATACACCCATCCTGTGTCTTCCTGTGACTCTTTTTCTCCAATTTTGGAAAGTGTCATCTGCATAGTCCTGGCTTTCCTGGGACTCTCGGTGGAGGCCAGGCTGGCCTTGAACTCACAGAGATTCACTGTGCTTACCTAGTGTTAGCATTAGAAGATTATACCACCCTGGCTCTTACTACCACTCTCGGTACATCTCAAAAGTTTATCTGTGAGCTTTGATTGTGGGTATTTTGTTTGTTTGATACTTCTGTCTTCTTCAAAGAATGTTTAAGCACTCAAGACATACTTATTAAACAAAACAAAAAAAATTAAAGCCAGAAACATGTTAATTTTGTTAGACTATCTGTCAGCAAAGGGTCTCAAATAACAGCTTTACCTAATAGTACAAATTCAATTCGATTTGAATGATATTATTTACAAGGTTTAACTTATTAATAACTTCTCCATTACATGACATCATCTACATAAATATCAATACTATTTAAAAAAAAAGACACTTGATATTTGCCAATATCTCATTTGGGTAAAATTCCAGGGGACTGTAATTTTAATGACAATAGTCGTAGTTCGGTTTCATGTAAATTATAGATTTTTTCTCACCACCAATTCAAGGGGAAAGAAAGAAAGAAAGTTATTCATTTTCTGATTCAAGGGACAGGCTATAAAACAGCAGGAACTCAGGCAAGTCAGCAAGCAATGGATCTTGAAAGGAACAGAATCCTCTCCACTCCGCACTGGCTGGCACAGCTCTTCCCCAACAATCCCCCATTTAGACACAGACACAAACTGCCCTTTGTGCTTTGTTGAGGTTATAACTGAACCATCGCTCTCAACACACTTCAGAAACTCAGAAATAATGTTCCTGTCTCTCACAACATAACTAAGGCTATTCACTCTAAGTGCTGCCGGGAGAGCGTGGTCACCTGTGCTGACTGTCTCTTTGAGCTACCGCTGGGGTAGTAAACCACACTTCTTATCTTGTCAAGGTCCTGAAGTTTTGTTTTGTTTTGGTCTTGCACATATCTGAATAAAACCCTAAACTCTGAAGTGTTTATCAAATAGATGCAAGAGACATGATCTAAAGTTCCTTACCTGACTTCTCACCAACCCACTGAGTATTTCCATTTCTGACCTAAAGGGGGAGGGTTGGGAACAAATGTGGCCAGTGACAGCACTCTCTGGGTGTTATGATAAAAACAAGCACCAGTTTTAGAGGAAGCAGGAATAATAGAGTCATCTCCCTGAACGGCTGAGTAAGAAGATGAGGAACAATTTCATCCATTTGAGTTTTTTCCCAGTGCAAGAAAGAGAAATTCCTTCAGGAAGAGGAAACCACACGTGGGAAGCAGTAGGGGGTGGCACCCTTGGACCTCCAATCCACGGGAATGATAAAATGAGTGACACCGCTTAGTGACAGATCGTCTGCCTTATGAATTTCAAAGTTTAAAACTTGAAGTTACAATGTGCCACATCTCTTGGTTCCACAGTATCTACGGACACGGTCTGATTGTCTCCACATCACAGGCGCTAAACAAATACTTACTTCTAACTTCACAAATGCTAACGTTTTCTCAATATATGTACCACTTTGTCTAGTGTTATAGCAAGTTAAAAGTATACTGTAGCTAAATATATACCTGTGTCTGTAACAAAATAAACAATTGTAAGTCAAGAAACATCATAAGATAAATTATTTAAATCAGATTAAAAAGTCATAGAATTAAGGAGTTTGGAAATCAAATAAATTCTCCTCTTTCCTGTCTCCAGCAGATAAACCTATCCTCCAACCTGCCTGGGCCAATTATCTCAGTGCATTGTGTTGAAACATTTTTCTTTTGCTGTCTTCTTTAATTCTTCAATTTCCTACTGTTACATATCCATAAATTTTCTATCTCAAAGATAAATGGGAGCAGAAATGCTACTTAGACACTGAATGGAGGTGAGTAATCACCTACCCAAAGAAAGGGATCAACAGAAGCAGCAATGTCTGAAAATAATTCAAAAACTTAGGTGAAGCAAAATCTAAGATCAGTGTGGCCATCTTAAAAGCAAATCTTGTTGTTGTTAAATGTTATTAACGAATTGCTAAACTAAATGCGTATTTTCCATGTTGCTGTGTACAAATTTGTCTCAAAGTTCTTCACTAAGTACGAAATTACTACCTCTAACTCTGATAAACAAAATTGTTTTAACAATAGGCAATACATCAGTGGAGGAAAAGGGCTCTTTGCTACTCTAGCTCTGGGTGTGGGAAAGTCTCACTCTTGCAGGGTGTGTCTAACACTCAGTCAGGAGTCATGGGGACGTCCCCAGCTAGGAGTAACAATGCTGCTGGTCAGTGTTAGCTCTGAAGTGTGAGTTAGAGCCACTGCTAGGACACAAACAGAACTTGTCTTCTGGGATCCTCACTGTGGGGATTTTAGGAGGGGCTTCTGAGCTGGAGAGCAATTACGGAGACATATGAGAAAGCCACCGGGGGGGGGGGGGCTCCATCTGCTTTGTTGGTTGTTAGTACAAAAGGGATAGAGAGAAAGGCTTCCCCTGGGGTTTAGAGTGCCCTGGCACTCCATTCTTGTCTACAGATAACCAAGTAACAGAATCCTGGATATCCAGAGGGCTGCCAGGTGATGAAGAGAAACAGTGAATGAAGACCCAGCTTCTTTCCTATGGAGTTGGTTTTTATGCTCAGGGACGGCACCAGTTCCTATCCCTGTAGGTAGCCTAGGGATGTTGGCAGCTGGTATCTGGTGGTCAAGCCTTCTAGGAGTTTTCCTGGTACAATGAAATGCCAGTATTCTAGAAGTGGTAACTCTCATTTAGTTTAGTGGAATTGTGCTCTCCTGTAGCTGAGATAGCCCCAGAGAGGGAGTGTCATGGTAGGGAGATTTACCCAGTTCTCAAAGAAGGAATGTTGAGAACAGGGAAGCTCTTTCTTTGTTCTGCAGATTGGTACTGGTGCAGCAGCAGCAGCAGCAGCAGCAGCAACAGCAGCAGCAGCAGCTACTCACTTTCTGTTCTGTTTCTGTACCTGGTCTTCTTAAATTTTCTACCATTGCTTCCCTGAATTGATGTCAAGGCCACCCCTCCTATTCCATTTTTAGAACTATTTTTTAAATGGTTTTTATTGAGTTATATATTTTTCTCTACTCCCCTCATTTCCTCTTCCCTCCACTTCAACCCTCACCCATGGTCCCCATGCTCCCAATTTACTCAGGAGATCTTGTCTTTTTCTACTTCTCATGTACATTAGATCCATGTATGTCTCTGTTAGGGTCCTCTTTGTTGTCTAGGCTCTCTGGGATTGTGAACTGTAGGTTTTTTTTTTTTTTGCATTATGTCTAAAAACCACTTATGAGTGAGTACATATGATATTTGTCTTTCTGAGTCTGGGTTACCTCACTCAAAATGATGTTTTCTAGATCCATCCATTTTCCTGCAAATCTCAAGATGTCATGATATTTTCTGCTCTGTAGTACTCCATTGTGTAAATGTATCACATTTTCTTTATCCATTCTTCGATAGAGGGGCATTTAGCTTGTTTCCAGGTTCTGGCTACGACAAATAATGCTGCTGTACATATATTTGAGCACATGTCCGTGTGGCAGGGTTGAGCATCCTTTGGATATATACCCAAAAGTGGTAATTACTGGGTCTTGAGGAAGGTTGTTTCTTAATTTTCTGAGAAATCGCCATACTGACATCCAAATGTGCTGTACCAGTTTGCACTCCTATCAGCAATGCAGGAATGTTCCCTTTACCCCCAAATCCTCCCAAACATAAGTTGTCATCAGTGTTTTTGATCTTGGTGATTCTTACAGGTGTAAGATGGAATCTCAGAGTTGTTTTGATTTGCACTTCTCTGATAGCTAAGGATGTTGAGCATTTCCTTAAGTGTCTTTCAGCCATTTTAGAGTCCTCTGTTGAGAGTTCTCAGTTTAGGTCTGTACCCCATTTTTATAATTGATTATTTGTAGAACTTTTATTTTATATGGTGAGATATAAAGTTTGTATTTTGTCCTGTTTGTCTGAACTCAATGGTATACTTGCATAATAAATTTGACACATCATCTGTCATCTCAAGTCTTAGCCGCTGGATTTTATAAGGAAAGCCATTATTATTCAACTTCAAGTCTCTTTGTCATTCTAGAATGTGCTTTAGGTCACATTTTCGTATTTACAGAGTTGTATATACAGCTCTGACACCAAACATAAAAAATATAGAGATGGTTTCACTGGTGACATAATATGAAAAGAACACAGAAAGTAAGTCTTACAATGAATCAAGACAATGTGTTGTGAATCAAGGGGCAATTTGATACTAAAAATCTATTAATTGTTATAGCAATATAGTAAAAAAGTATGCCCATCTTTCTATGAGACTAGAGAACAGTTAAACCAAGAGCAGCAACTGTCAGCCTTCCCAGGTACGAAGACTGTGCACTGGCCCATAGGACCAGCAACACCATGCTGGACAGTGCTCAGTGGTCACAGATGACAAGATTTGATTTACATAACTCATAAATCTACAAAACTATCTCCAGATTTGATGTAATAGAGATATTAAATAATCATATTTCAACCCTCAATGTAAGAATTCTCCACATATTTGCAGCATATTATTTAGGGGGATAAATACAAAGGTAAAAACTTTGCATCAGTGCTAATAAAATGGGTTTTACATTAAGCAGCAGGAAAGCAATCTATACCATAACCATGAAAGTGTCCAAATTGCTTAAAAGTAACATGTTTTAAAGAATTTTACGTGAAAGGATTTGATTTCAATACAAAATGAAGAGAAAATAAGACATTGAATTTTACATATGAACAGTCTCAGAATATTTCAAAACATTAGCTGAGGCTTGTAAGATGAGTTACTATATCGGTTACTTTCCTATTGTTAGGAGAACACACCATGACCAAAAATGACTTCCAGAAGCATTTATGTGGGCTTTTGGTTCCAGAAGGAAAATAGTCCATCATGACAGGGAGGCATGGCAGCAAACAAGAGGCACAGCAGCAGAACAGGAAGCTGAGTGGGCACATCTCCTGCCGCAAGCACCAAGCAGGGAGAACGAACTGAAAGTGGGGTGAGTCCAGAAGCTCTCAAAACTCGCCCCCAGAATCAATTTTCCTCCAAAGACCACACCTCCTAAACCTCTCCCAAACACATGAGCCTAGGAGGGACAATTCTCACTTAAACCATCACAGTTATGAGTAGAGGTTTAGAATTCAAAAAGTTAAGTCTTTTCACTATGATCCAATGTCACATACAAATATACCTTTATCCCTTGAGAAAGAGGAGAGCGATTATTCTGTCAGCTCAGGAAAATTTCTCAGTAATCCAAGTGCTCTTCACTGATAGGTGATTCAGTAATCAAAATGCAAATAGGTAGATTAGAGTTTCATCTGTGTCTCATGCCAAGTTGCAGCTCAGAATAGCATTAGTGCAATAGCAGAAAGTCATGCTTAAAACACAGATTATCTCCATCTGGAAAAAATCAAGTCTAAAGTCATCACAGAGGCAATCATCATGTAGCAATTAATATTCATTCCAGGATCTTATGCCAAACAGTCTGAAAAGAATCCAAAGATATAGGAGACACAGCCCTCTTCCGATATACATTTTATAACTCATTATATATGGATATAAGATGGAAAAGTAACAATATGGTTCTAACTAAACACTAAATATGGAAGACAAGCTTAGGGGATCCAGTAATATATAGTAAGACTATGCTATACAGTATACAGTGATAGGAAGTTTACAAATGCTTATGAAGATAATTCCAGTATCTCCAGAGTAAAATGATGAAAGGAGAATAAGAGGTATTTTAATGACTCTAAAAGATCACCTTGAAGGATGTCCCATCTCTTATTTAACTAACTCTATTTTGCTTCTTGCTCCCTCTTTTCTTTTCATTATTTCTGTTTCTTTCTCCCCTACAGGTTTTGATTTTTAAGAATAGATCAGAAGATGAAGTCTTATGAAAAATTGTTGAAACCAATATCTGAAGAGCAGAGACCTTGATGCCAACAGAAGTCTCTATGGAGACCATGAGATGCCTTCCTGGGATAGGTAGACCACAGCCAGACCAAACTGATTTGGAAACTCCCAACCCTTTTTTCTGTTTCTTATGAAAATGAGTATTGCTATAATACAAGCATTCTGCAGATAATGTTTAGATCATTCTTTCTTATTCTGCACTATAAGATCTCCCAGAGAATGAAGTGCTATTTTTCCCTTGCCTCTCATTGCTGGTCTTTTGAACAGCCTTTCCAGTTGTTTGACTCAACCTTGCTGCCCAGACTTCTGGGAGCCAAGAATTTCGTCCTAACTCAGACAATACCTAGAAAGGACCTCAGTTTTGGCATAGAGACATTTGTTTTTCGTCACTTATTAGGAAGGTAATAACAGAAACATTTATGACCTGCTAAATTATGGATCAGCAAGCCTTTACTGGAGTGGGTCATAGAGATACTAACGGATTTTCCAATGTGATATTTACACTTTGAGAAGGATCTTTCTGAATGAACTTCAGCTCCTGATTGAGGCTACTGTGGGAAAAGACAGCAGAAGCCTTAAGAGGTCACCATGAGAGAAAACAGAACTTCCCATTGACTCATGTTCAGAGGCATTATAGATGTTCTGAAGAAGGGGAGTCACTCCATCCTGGGAACACCACAATGTATATTATAAAAGCACAATGACTGTCTCAGATCCTAAATGACACATGGGATCATGAGGCTCAAATTTATGCAGGGATGATACTCAGCCATTTCACCCATGGAGTAATGGGAAATCACCAGTTGGGATGTGCTAGGAAACTAACATTGCTATAGTAGCTTGTTTGTAGTTGCTGAAAACTGGGATCCTGTGACTTTCTCACTGGTTGGCTATTCGAGTACAAACAGATTGCCTGTAGGAACTAGAGAAAGGGAGTAGATCTGCAGAGAGGATCTTAAGGAATCCTTCAACTTCCTGAAGCCAAATAACTTCCTTCGCAGACTGGGTCTCCACATATATCACTGGCTGGCCTAGAACTTATGATATAGACCAAGACACACAGATCCAACTGCATCAGCTGCTCCAGTACTGGAACAAGGCACATACCAGCATGCCTGACACCAAGATAAGTACTTTAGTCTAGTGAAACACCAGGTGTAAGAAGGCTCTGGCTAATAATTTATAAAATCCATGTTCAAACCAATTCTAGTTCACATTCTTTTTCAATTTCAATCCTCTACATCAAAAATGCTGTAAGACTGTAATATGTTCTCCAGATAAAACTGCATATCTAGGATAAACTCAATAATCTACTATTCATTTAAAAAAAACCTTCACATGAGCATTATAGTGCAGCTTTCTGAGAAAACAAATCTTGTATTTGTTTATGAAAGGCTCGGTCCTTTGGTTTATACAGCAGGGAATCTCAAGCACTGAATCGCTTGGGCATGCTCCGATTTCCTTTTATTTAATAAGCAATTTTTTTGTCTTGATGAAATGAATGAAAAGTCATGAGATTTACTCCATTAGCCATACTTAGAAAAGCAAAATAATGGCTTTTAATATCGACTCTATAATTTATTCTAGTTGAAGAGGAATTCAAGTTATTAAAAATCCAAACTAATTCAGTTGTGCAATAGAAATGCAATAATATAATGTAATGAATAGTCCCCAGTGGCTTTGGGAGATAGAGGACAGCTATAATCCTATCACAGCATTCTCCAAAGTGCTAAGAGGAGAAGTGAGTACTGTCTGATGGCAAAGAAATACTCTGATTAATAATAGCTTCCAAATTCCGAATAAATTATTTAGGAAAACCTGTGAAATTGTTGAAAGTCATATAAACTGAAAGTTACAAAGATATTAAACTTTAAAAGTAATAAGCAAATGCACACTTGTTTGATACGTAAGAAATAATGCTCTGTTACACTTCTAATTCATGAGCGATATAAATGTAATCTTGATAGAGGGATAGATTTTTATACACAGCCACATGTCCTATTGGTACCTGATTTATAATGAATATCAAATGAACTGATGATGAATATGTACTCAATAATGGATAGTTCCTTATGTTATAGGTTGGTCCATGATCACACCTATTAGCTATTAGACATGGCCAACTTCACTAAAGCATGAAAGGAAACTAGGAGGCCTTCGGAGTAACACCAACTAAAAAATGGAAGTCAGTAGCATGACGTGGGAGCTACTTCCAGAGAGACACAATTCTCTACGTAGAGAGTAGATTCCCATCCATCCCAGATGCCATCTCTCATTCGTCTAATTGGATTTCCCTGGCAGGGCTCTCCCTTGCTCGTCTAGCTACTGTCAGTTCTTTGTAGTTGGTCTCTGTCAGTGAAATATTCACAAGTGTAGATGCAATTTCTATTGCCTTAATCCTAATTCACTTTTCTTGCACTCTGGATCTCTGATAATCAATCAGATAATCTCCAATGCCCACATTTCCTTGAACAGTATTCAATGCCTTCTCTTTTGAATAACTCCCATTCCCCAAATTCCTCCAGCAATCTCAGAAGAAACAGAACAGTAGGACCATCAATCTTGGCAATGTCTGTGGCAACCACTTATCATTGAATGAGAAGAATCTTTGTGACATAGAATATGAGAGGCACACAGACTGTTTGAACATTTCATATTCAGCAGAAACACTGTATATGGAATGAAAAGGTGAGAGATGGAGGCTACATAAAGAATCCAGTCCATCTTCTTAAAGGCTGGAGATGTAGATGAGCCCACAAGGCAAAATACTTGATGCTCTTAAAAAATACCTTCAGCTCTTAGAAAAAAAAAAAGACTTAAGTTCTTTTATATACGCAGTAAAGAGACTGAGTTCTGCCAACAATCGAATTAACAGGAAGCCAATGGTGATGCCCATACTGTGGTTCTGGCCTATAGACCTATAATACAATTTATAATATAAAAATATGTTCTATTATTTTAGCATAACTTTTATTTAAAATACTACTTTTGGGGTAACTGATTATGACAGAAATAGACATTTAATGAAATATTAAAAATACTTGTTTTTAATCTTTGTCTAGTTATTCCATTATATGAAGTTTATACTTCTATCATGCTTTTGTTGGGTTTTGCTTATTTATGCTATTTCTAAGTTTGCAATTATTAACTATTAACTAACTTCTTTATAACCTTACTTAGGGGTTGAAGCAGTGCATCCAGAGGCAGGGAGCAACAAAGAGAACCTATCTCAAGAAAAGTAAAAAGCAGTAATAACATCTACTTGCAATCACACACATGAACATATATACACAAACAGACACAAGAAAATATACACCCATGAACACACAAACACATATGGACACATGAACACACATAAGAACATGTACACACATGAACACACATGTACTCCTATGAACACACAGACATTAAAATACACACACAAGAACAAACACACACATATGAACATACACACATACACATTTCATAAAAAGAACTTTATGCTGGGAACACTGACATTGCTCCGCACAATGTTGCCCTGGCTTTCTGTAGACCTTTCCTCTAAGACTTCAGCTGGGACCACCCTGAGCTGATGCGCAGTTCCCAGCTCTCTGATGGCATCATGATCACCTATTCCTGGTCTCACGTTATCCCCTTTAAATTTTTGTTTTTTTCTCCTCACCACCTCAGCAACGCATTTGAAAAGCAAGTTTTCACAGTCAAATGTATACAGATTTTCATTTTGCATCTGTGAGAAAGGGCACCCTTCTGTAATTTCTTGACCTATTTGAATTTATTCTTAAGAAAACAGAATTAATTTACTGTTTGTATAGCATACAGTAAAACTGTTAAGAAAGCTGCGGTCATTCTACTCAGCTTCGTTATATGTATGGTGTGCATGTTCACGTATGTGCACTGTTGCAGGAATATGAGCACTGTGAGCATGCCATGTGGGCCCAGGAAGGCTCAAAAAAAAAAAAAAAAAACCTTGGGGACTGCCCTCATCTTCCATCTTATTTGAGGCAGGCTCTCTTGATCTTTAGCACTGCACCTGCCAGGCGAGGTGGCCTGAGAGTTTCCAGGGATTCTTTGGTTTCTGCATCTCATCTCATTACAGGTGCCCAGGGATTGCAGACATGCACTGTACACAGCTTTCCATGGGTTCCTGGGATCCCAGGCCTCATTCTTGCACAACAGTTTATCCACTGAACCATCGTCTCCTAGGCTTTATCCCCTGAGCCACCTCTCCATCCCTTCACTCAATGGATTTCATGAATACCTGATGGTTCGGACTTGGTGAAGGGTGAAGAGCAAACCACAGTTAAGTGCCGTGCACACTCAATACCCCTGCGTTCTGAAAGTATGTTCCTAACACAATATGAAGACTGAGTGAGTACCTGACAAACACAGGAGAAAACTTACAAATCACACTTTGACTTTTAAATTTGGATGAACTGGGATTTCCATTTTCTTGATGGTATTTAGGGATCTTAATCTATCCAATCTGGAAGGGTAAGCTGCCTTCGGGCTTCAATGGCATGTGTGCATGCACTGCTGTGGTGTTAATTTCGACGCACAGGTGAGAACCATGAAAATATAAATCTTTTATATAGGTCTCTTCATGGTTATTTCAGGATTTAGTTACCATAGGTACTATAGAAATCCTTCGGACAGATGTAATTCACGAGTGGAAATGTTCAATAAAATTCAAGGCAGGAGGATTCTAACCACTCTGCACATTATAATTCTAGCCTCTGTTTCTTTTGATAATGTTAGGAAAAAGGATTTTTAAAATGTTGGTATTAGTCCCGGCGCTAGTGAGGGATGGTTGTGGAGGTGAAAGTGTAACCCATGAGGCCCAGCTCTTTTTTATCTTCATGCTTCTCTGCCCTCTGACTCACACCTCGCATGGAACAATGAAATAAGGTGAGTTTTAAATCCATGATGTAAACAGTTTTAAATTCTCTACGCCTGAAGCATCCTTGCTAACGGAATAACAAAGAACCATACTTAAAGGTTGGAATACCATGTGTAAGAAACTGAAGTGAATTAGCCAAACTCTGCTCTGCAAAATCTGTGTTAAGAGGTCTGAACTGGATGATCATAGGCTATCTTATTTTAAAAGAAATCAGCATTCTATTGCCAAAGAGATAAATGAAACCTACATAGTCTTTAAGACTTTAAGATGAGGTATAAGAGATAAAACATTTATTTAGCCTGCTTCTTTTCACACATACTTTTCAAGTTTAGATACAGCTATATTTTATTTCAAATACTGCCCTGAAAAATATATTTACAATATCAAAGCACATACTTACAATTGCATGCATACTTATTCTTTCAGAGAAATTTCAAACTCTAATATGATATGTGTGTGCGTGTGTGTGTGTGCGTGTGTGTGTAACAGAGTTAAGACCATAGCTTTATCTCTTTTTTCACTCATTCTTCAATGTCTAACAGAATAGATGGATCTGACTCCCCACTGAAGCTTCCATAGTGGTTAGGGAACCAAGCACAACCTCTTCTCTGCTAAAACACTCCTGCACTGCAATCCACAAGCCTTGGTGTCTTTATTACTGTGTCCACCTGTTCTGTCGCAGCCTTGTGTTGGCTGATGTCTTTGCCACACCCTGTGCACCTTCCTCTCGATTGCTCCTGCTTCTGTTAGGATCAGGCATTCATTTCTGGTTATTTAAAATGACAGTGCAATTCTAGCACCTCATTGTTACTTTTTAAAAACTCGGTCACCCCAGCTAGACTGTGGATTCTTTCACTAAACTTTGGCAGACAAAATTAAGGCAGTGTGTGGTGTTCTAACAAGACTAGAATAATCACCAGCAAAGGGAGTCCACACAGCTCCACCCTATGGTTACATAATCTTGGCTACATTTTCCCAAGCAGACTTCTTTCTCCCTGGCACAGCATTTACCTGTATCCTCTTTCATGCTTTTTTTTTTTTCCCAGTCATCATCGTATCACAGTGAATGCTCTTCTCCTTCCTTCTACCCAATGTTTTTCTGACTCCCAAAAAGCCGCTTAACTCTTTCCCCCTTCCAAGTACTTTACTTAGCTATAAGGAAACAAAAGTTAAATATTCAACAGACCTAAGCAAGGAACTAACTGCACCATTGCCAGCTCTATAACCCAAGCTGACCCTCAGATTCCTCATTTCAGAATGGAACTAACAACGATGATGATAACGTTTTTTTTGTTTCACAGGGCAGGAAGATGGAATAAGGATACAAAGTATCTAGGGTACATAGTTCAACACATGAACTGTAGTAACAAATAAAACACATTATTGCTGTTGTTACTGACTCCATGACCTCCTTATTCCATCCTACCTTAGATTCTGGCTTCTATCAGCAACTTAATCATTACACAGTTTAAGTAATATTTTTTTTATGATTCTCTTGTGTATGAGGATACAGTGTTATTATATATGTACTTGTAGGGAAACAATAAGTAGTCCACTACATATTTGGGTTATCTTTTAAATGTGAGACATCTTAAAGCAAGCACTACTGTTGAGTGCTTATCATCAATCAGAATATTGCCAGCCCTCAGGACCTTAGAACATTCCATTACATATAACACCATAAGCTTCTATTCCTTACAATGAAGATGTACACATGATCATGTGGCTCTGAATTCAGTTTCAGAAATAGTCTAAAGTATATCTGTAAATTAATAATTATTAATAATAATATTATGACTCTATGGTTAGTTAACTTGAGGATTAATATATGTTGACTTCTGGTAATATTTATAAAATTTTCTAGAAAATATCTGCCTCATTTTTATCCCCTAGTAACATCAATCTCTGCTTGGGCCAGAACCATATGATTTCACTATATTTTTAAATCACATTTAGAAAATTAGTGAATACTTTTAAGTTAAGAACATTTGACCTTTTTTTAAGTTCACTTCATTCTAATTGCTTATATCTAAACCACATCTTATTCAGCATTATCTTCTATTAAAAATTAATGCTTTAAATAAAACTATTTAATGTCCTATTTCACAGTGGAGAACACTGAGGAACCTAGATTGGAAGGGTGGGGTCTTCTTTTACATCAGTATGCATACTGATAGAGATCTACCAGCTGAGACATTGTTATGTGGCATCATGCAAACTTAAGGACCAACAGTTTCTTTATGACAAGTCAAACATCAAATTCAAGTAGACATTTACGGGATATTCCGTCTTACAAGAAAACCAATGAAAAATTAATGCGCCTAAGAGAACAGAGAGGACTGGACTCCCAAGTTTTGGCTGCTTTGCTTGTGTCATTGCCATTATAATGGAAGGCCATCTTTCCTCTTGAGAAAATCTGAAACTGGATACAGAAACCTGAATCTGAGCAGGCACTGAGGAAATCAATCGGCCGACCCTACTTTTGGTTATGACGCAAGGTAAACAAAGACGATGTTTAGGTCCGTATGCGACTATGTTGACCTACTGATACCGTAACTGCACCGCATACTATTACATCATCTTGGTGGCTTATTTCAGCCTTGTTGGGATGAAAGATAGTGAAGGGGAAATTTTGTGGAAAACAGATTTAATAAAAGCTAGCAATCCCTTAACTCATATGAAATAATGAAATAACCGAATGAAAGAAATGTTTAGGTTCATCTTTAATAAGTATGTGGGAGTATTTCTTACAGAGTCATTGACAGAGAACAGCAGGGTTAATCAAGGACAGATGATGAATATCCAGTCTAGGTCTATTACTAGATTTAATGCCTCAGACTAAAGAAAGACTGACTTTTCTATTTAACAATTGAGAAAAATGCCCAGAGGGACAAAGCCCCAGGCTGAAAGTACATTACTGTGTCTTTTTGAGGCTTATATGAAATGTGTCTTCTCTTGTTCATCTCCTCTGGAGGCTTTCTGTCCCATCTCACAGATAAGATATGGTCATGGGCATACTTCTTCATAGACTTTCACCTACTAGTGTCGGTATGCCTTTGGAAGCCTACTGAGTTTACTCTTTTTAATTAATTTTTATTTATGTGTACATGACTTTGTGAGTGCATGCCACAGGTATCTACAATGGTCAGAAGAGGGTGTCAGATACCCTGGGCCTGGAGTTGCAGATGGTTGCTAGTGACCTGAATTGGGTGCTGAGACCTGAACTCCAGTCTTTTGGAAGAACGGTAAGTGGCCTTAACCAACGAGTCAATCCTTTAATCCATAGTTCATGCTTCTATCCTCACATTTATTGTTCTTTTAGTTGCTCGTTTGGGCTTTAAATGCTATGGATATTTTCACATTATTGTGTTTTCATGTATTTGGGTCCATTCCTGGCTGTTTGTATGCAAGTCAGCACTTTCTCACAGAGGTCACCTTAACAGCGAGAGTGGGGTTGCTTTCTAGTGGAAAGCAAAGCCTGATTCATCCATGACTCATCCTCCTTTCTGAGGGAAGACTTACAGCATCTTTACCTAGATTGCCTTTCAAAGGAAAGCGGGACTCTTGAGTGCTGTATTCAGGGAACCACATTGCTCCTTTCTTCTCAGTGGTTCTTAGGCTTCTAACCAAAACCAATACACTTAAATACGGAGATCTGATTGTTCAAGAAAATTCTCCATTATTATTTATGGAGTTTTGCGTGAGTCTCAATTATTTCTTTTCTTCAATATGAAAAATGAGGATCTGGAAAGATGTCTCAGCAGGAAAATGGAACTTGCCATCAAACCTCGTGACTTGAGTTCAATTCTCTGAATACACATTGTATAAGGAGAGAATCAAGTTCTGACTTCCACATGTGTGCACACATATACACACTAAATAGAAAAAAGGAAAATGTCTTTCCATGAAAATGTGAATTATGTATCAATTTTATTGTAGATATTGACTATTCCAATATTCCATAAAACTGGAAACAAGTAATTTATTGTCTGATATTTTAGATCTTTTAAGCCTAAATCCTTAGTAAGCCTAACCATCAAACTAAGTCATTCATGTGACTAAATATGTTTTCCCAGTTGGGAGGTGTGCTCATCAGGTGTGACAGCCCTTGCATGTTCTCTTCCTACTCAGAGAGTTCCTTGTGGCCTTCTTGTCCAACAGTGGTCACTTCTTACAGTATTCCCCCAAATAAGACTATTTTCCTACTGAACCGCCTGTCCATAAATACTTGACAGTGGCTTCAAGACCTGGAAGCTCTGTCTGCTCCACTGACAGACAATATGAGGGACACCCTGGTTTACCAGCAGAGCAAAGCATTCCTGGACTGACTGACTGTGTCTTCCCAAACTTTGGCAGGGATGTGGCAAGGCGTTGGCCTTGAATGGAATAAAAATTACCATTGTATTTTGACTCGAAGCCCTTTCAAGGGAGAGATGAATGGCCTAGATATCTTAGGAAGGCAGACTGGATTCCAGTCTCAAGACTTCCAAGGTGCTGTGCCTCAGGACTAAAACTGTGGGGACAGTCATAGCCTGAAGAGTCCAAACAGCACTGCCAGGATCAGAGCCCAGGACAGGGCAGCACACAGCGGTGTTCATCAGTGAAGAGGCCCATACTAGAGTCAAGCATGTCCTGCTTCAAACGTCCATCACATTGCACGTGGTGTGCAGACAAAGCCAAAGTGCAAATGGGACTTGCATATTCAATGTCTTCTTTCAGAAGGACACTTACATTTTATCTCATTTTTACTTATCCTTATGGATTTTTCTTTTTTGCCTAATTTTTCTCAGCAGCAGGAAAACTTTACCTTGGGATTCAACCCTGAAAAAACACATTTCAAAGGCTATCTTAAGTGGTGGCAAGCTTCTTGGAAGGTAAACTTATAATTAAAGCTCCAATCCTAGGTACTGATAATTTGGAACATTCAATAAAATCAAGCCTTTTGAGGATTGTCATTGATATTCTTTCTCAGTACTAATTGTTCCTTTCCTTGTAGCTACACATCCAAATGACACCGGATAGCTACCTCTTAAATGATAAGTTTCCTTGGTGGAATCCCAGGTGTATGAAAGCCATGGAAGGTTAAGTTCTTATTTAAGTTGCCCATGAAGACGCTGTTAAATTACAATGTTCCTCCCAATTAAAACAAAACAAAACAAAAAACTTAACTGACATCGAATGGAGACAAAGAAGAAAGTTGGATTTGAAGGTCACTCAAAGTAAATCTGACATATTTTAGTTAACAAAATCTTTACAACTGATTTTTTTCTTTCTTTCTCTGTTGAGCTTCTATGATTTCACTTAACAAAGTATATTGTCATTATTGTCTATTATATCTGAACTGCTGGCCTTTGTACCCTTAAAACTCTGACTCATTATTAAGCAAAACAAATGTTCTTGCAACAGTACTTCTTTAATGTCACAAGAGTCAATCTGACAGCCAAAGTGAACTGTGAGTGGCTTATGGGTGAGTAGTATATACATTGAATAACTAAGGGATAAAGAGATGGATAAGCCAATGAGTTTTAACATGGTTATTGAGGACTTACTCATATATGTATGCCCAATAAATGAAATAACATTATGAATTTTCAGTCTTAGTTATTTTAGAGGGTCCAAGGAACTCTATATTCATCCTGAGTCTCAAATGCATATAGATTGGGAGAATGCAGAAACTATGTTCTAGACACATCTTTAATAATAGAGAATAGATATTCAAAACAAAGAAATAATAGAGAAATAGCAAGGATGAGCACTACAAAATATGACACAGTACATCATGGGGACAGAGGCACATGCTGTAAATAGTTGCTTTTGTGAAATTTGCAATAAATAATGAGCCATGCAGGCTGAATAAAATAATTTTTGTAATATGAAGAGTCTGTTATTTTTATAGCTAACACAGGAACTAGCTCACAACTGTGGTGCATTTGTTCTTCACTATGCATTGCTCTCCAGTTTTGTTTTTGCATGCTTGCTTGTTTTCCCCTCACAATGACAACCATAAAAAATTCCCAGTGTTTCTAGAAGCAATCCTCTTATATCTGTGTGAATAATAAGTGGCTTAAGCTGTAATAGAAATCTGTATCAATTTATGATTGATTTTGACATGTGGCTTCCATGTTTGCACACATCAGCTTCAGCATGTTGATTTCTAGACTTAAAGGGTGGTTGTGTGTTCTTTGTGATTAGGAGAATGTGGTAAATTCCAACAGAACAGAAGCAAAGTGAACTGTGGGCTGCCTGGTCATTACTCACCTATGTATAGTAGGTCACATCAAGATGTAAGAGAGACTTCAGAGAAAAGAGGCATATTAATTTTGCACCCAAAACCACGACAAAGAAAATAATTGCACAAGCAAAACTAAACTATCCAAATTCCTAAGGTTTAAAACAGTTACTTAAATATTTTTAAATTTCTCCAAACTAAGAGACACAAAAAGACAGGTAACCAAAGAAATATACATTATAATAAAAATTCAAAAAGAATTTAGGCTCTTGACTTAAGTGTTAATTATTCTTTCATAGAGTAGATAAGACATTTTAAACATGGCTCTTCAATATAGTAGATTATTAAAAAATTACTTCTTTAAACATTTATCAAAAAATAATTAAAATTTTGCTCTAATCTCAATTATTTAAAAAAATGGTTTTAAAAGGGTGAGGGAAATATAAAAACACAGTCTAAGGTAGAAGACTAAGTGTTCTCCTAATGAACCAAGTTCTATAGCAGCTAAATTACACAGAAGAGGTAAACATGTTATCTGAGCTCATAAAATTAAACAGGGTGGGGAAATCTACATTACTTCTTTTAGATTTATTTTTATGTGTGTGTTTCTGTCTGTGAGAGTGTATTCATCATGTTAGAGATGCCTGCAGAGGCCAGAAGAGGATAATCAGAAGCCCTAGATCTTGGGACACAGGTGGTTCTGAGGTACCTGAAACCAGATTTAGTGAGTCAACTAGAATCCTCTGCAAAAACAGCAAGTGCTCACTGATCCATATCTCTAAACCTGGCAATACTTTTCCAAGAACAGAATTTAGTACATGGAGTTTATTTATTTGATACATTTTTAAAAAAAGTTTAAAAGACTGATCTTTTAAAACTGGTTTAGGAGCAGGACCAAGAAGTTATCATATTGAATATATAGTATTTCAACATTTTAACAGTGGCTAATTTTAAGTAAACCCAGTCCTTTAAAGTTTTAGATCAAACAGATGCCCACGGCATAGACTCCTTCACTGGCAGCACCAGCTGGAAAAGGCAACTATAGATGTGCGTTTTCCTTTTGGCATACTGGTCCACAGCAATAACTAGTAAGGCTTATTATGGTATTGTTCTGATTTGAATGCCGTATAGTTAATATACAGTCTGTATTAATTGTAAAAACTGCGCATTTAAAGCAGTTATCACATTGTTGGAACATAAGAGCCATAGCAGGTCTTATGTAATATTTTGTTTGGAAGTATCCCACATATGATAGCAAAGGAAATGTTTTAAAAACCTACTGTAGTAAAGTATTAGTAGCAATAATTAATGAAGCTGAAGTTAAACTCATTATGATTTTATTATCCCTTCCCCATATTTAATTTTCTTATTTCTGGGTACCCCATCTCATTTTTTTTTTCTATTTCCTGGTAACTCCATTTACTGTGTGAATACCATGGTGACTACAGATTCTCATGCAACAAGACTCTAATCCTTTTGTCTGGCCGTAATTCAGATTCACAGCCTCATTATTTTTCATGGTCATAGAAGTGTGTTTGCTTCATGCCACTCTTTTGCATGCATTTGACTCTGTGAACGACACCGACACCAGCTTCTGTTGTGGTTCTCCTAAATGCCTGTCTCCCTCCCTCCCTCCCTCCCTCCCTCCCTCCCTCCCTCCCACACTTTGCCAGCTCTCTCTTTTCTTCCCTTACTCCTGGAGCTTTCTAAATGTCTCCACCAGCCACGTCTGCACCAGAGCTCCCGGAAGCACCTCCGGATTGCAGTCACGTTCTCTCTTTCACATTTGGTTAGATCTGCTAGATCCCTGATTGGTCTCTGAATGATCCTTCTTCCTACGGGTTGGAGAGTTGCTCCTGATTTCTTACATTTTAAATGACTTTGCTGACAACCCTCATGTACTGCCAGTTATTTTCTGACCGATTTAAAGAAGTATTTCCTAATATCAATATTTTTATTTCAAAACATATGGTTTGCCGGGCCGTGGTGGCACACGCCTTTAATCCCAGCACTCGGGAAGCAGAGGCAGGCGGATCTCTGTGAGTTCAAGACCAGCCTGGTCTACAGAGCTAGTTCCAGGACAGGCTCCAAAGCC
>NC_022017.1:19244782-19278588 GCF_000317375.1 Microtus ochrogaster
CCTTCTAGGGATCACATGATTAAAGAAACACAGTTCACTCTCTCTTAGCAGCTACCAAATTTCAATAGCTCATTAACTAGCGATAGGAATTTGTACCACCTACTCACTCTCATGCTAGGACTTTGTCTAGCTTGAGCTTGCATAAGTCTCCCCATGCTGTCACAGTCCCTGTGAGTCCATGGGCAGCTGCCCTACTGTGCTCAGAAGCATTGTTTCCTTGAGGTCATCAACCACCTCTGGCTCTCCGATTTCCTGTTCTGAGAAGTTCCCTGAGCCTTGCTTGGTGAGAGAGGTGTGATATGTATATATGTATATTGGACCATTGAGGTCCAATCACTACACAGTCTCTTGTTTTCTGCACGTTAATGATCAAAGGGTCTCTGTATTTACTGTCACCTCTCAGAAGAAATTTCTCTAATGAGGATTGAGGACACAGTATTCTGTAAATATAGAAATAAGTCATGAGGAGTTATTTTAAGACTGTGTCCATTTATCAGAATAGTTGTATCTGGTTCTCTGTCCAGGCTTATAACCTATCCAGCCTCAGAACTTGGCCTTGTTAATAGTTCCAGAAATGGGTTACACCTGGTGGAGTAGGCCCTAGTCCAGAAAGAGTAAGAAATAGTTGGTTACACCTGCAACACTTGTACCACTATTGAACCAGGAGAATTTGTTCTTCACTTTCATCTTAACCACTTCCTTTCAGCATAAACTCCTGTCCAATCCCTTCTTTGTAAAACGCTTTCTTGGATTTGTATGTTAGCACTATTTTGAGAATTTTTCTAGTTGTCTATTGCCTCGTCTGGTTCATCATTAGTTGTGTTTTGTTTCCCATCAACCAATAAAAGTAAGATCCAAGGTTTTAATTGCCAACTCTGTGTCTTTTTCTGAGTAACTGAGTTCATTCAATACTTCCAAAGTGTCAATGATCGTTCTCTTCAGTCCTAGAGTTTTGATGCTCAATTCTTGGTGCTGCAAATACTGGTGGAGGTTCTCTTATTCTGAACTCACCACGCCCTTGCCCTTTTTGTCAGCTTCTGGACAACATTTTTCCTCTTCCTTTTACTGTGAGATGATATACGTAATTCAGATTTTAAGGGTGGTACTTGGCTAAACTCCACTATTTGTTAATTCCTTCTTTCTCAGTTATCCAGGTTTGAAATATAAATGCATTTTCTTTCAATTTACTGTACAAAGTGGATTATTTTAATGAAGCCTACATGCTTTTCAGTCTTACTGTCTTCATACTCATGAAAACTTCTTTTGACATTTGCAAGAACTTTCTATTTAGCTTCTCTTCCCACTTTATTTACACTCTGATTGCAAAGTAAATATTTATTCCTCACAGCCTCGGTCATCTGATTGACCTGTTTAAATATACTCAGTGGTTTTCAAATATCTATTGAAAATTGATTTGAGGTTTATCAAGGTGCCTAAAGAGATCTATGTCCCTTTGTGTTGAATCTGAACATTTGACAGAGAAGATAGGATTGCTAGGCAATTGGAAATACAGAAAAATTTTACAGGTTAAAGGTATAGAGTCATTCATTCTTCCAGACAGGTAGCATTTTAAAAACAAAACAATATATACTCACTTTGCTTTTTTCACAAACTGAACATACCATCACAATAGGTAAATGGATGTATTGTAGAAATGACCTGATTTGAAATCACTGGGGCAATTCACAATTATTCCTTTTGTATATCTTCTTGTGTGTAGTGCTATAGGTTACCATCAGACTGTGGGGTCCCACACTGCTTTTTGTTGCTACAGCCTAGGTGCTCACAAAAGATGCAGTGCAAATCTTTTCCACTTTTTCATGTTATCATTTCATGGTTCTGAACTGAGAATTTTCTATATTGGTACAAGTTGTTTAAATAGTATTGGGCCTCCTATAGCTATGTGAGCTGTCCAAAGAGGAATGCATTCATCTTAAATTATATATGTAATGGTTAGTCTTAGTTGTCAACTTCTTTAGATTTGGAATCATCTAAGAGGCATGGCACTTTGTATTCCCACTGAGAGTGTTTCCAGGAATGTGTTGAGTAAGGGTGGAATGCACTTCCCATAATAGTCAGCGCTTTCTGATCATGGCCTAAGACAGCTATCTGAGGAGAGAGCATTGTGGCTTTTACACGCCCATCGTTACTCCTTGCTTGTGAGAGCATCGACTCTGAAGCTGCCATCCTCCACTAACATCAGATAGAACCCCAGGGGCTGCCCACTGACTCTCCAGGCCTTCAGTGCCAAACTGAGCTGCTGAGCCATCTGGCCTCTTAAACTGAGAAGCATCCCAGCTCTTGGCCTCTCCAGCGTGTAGACACTGTTGGTCTGCCCAGACTGTTTTACATAAGCCAAACTTACAAGTTTATTTCACAATAGACATTCATTCTAATGGCTCTGTCCCTCTAGTGAACCGTGACTAATACAACACATTTTGCTCTATCTAGCAAAATATTTGAAATAATACTAAAGAAATAATGACACTGCCTATTAATCCTAGTTGAAAATAAGTTCTCAACAAGTTACACTCATACATGTGTGTGTGTCGGGGTGGGGGGTATGAAGTCAATTCCAGAATAGTGATAAGATGGTTTAAAGAAGACAGTTCTGGTTTTGAATCATGCTGAGTTGTTTGACCTCAGCATATAATATGCTATGACAGTGGTTCTGATCATTCAACAAGTTGCCATGTTCCAGTATGCTGAGATTTATTTCTATTGAGCTGTGATGTTACAATAGCACAGGTATCTAAAGGTCTCATGAGACCCGGCAGGATTTCTTTTTAAGGTTCTTTGGAGCTGGCTTATACAACATGCACCCAACAAACACTCTGAGATTTCTGAATTGGTAAGCCAACCCAGAGTTGCCTCCAGAGATTTCAAAACAAATAATTAAAATGGAAGCCTTAATAAAGAAGAGTCTGCATCATTAGTTTCCTAATGTACCCATCCCTAAGTTTTATATTTCATATTTATTATTCTACAGAAGCTTCATGCTTATATTTTCCAATGTGGCTCAAATAACAGAAAGAACAGTATTCATCAGATCAGATCAGTCTCTTGTACAATCTATGACCACCTCTCTTTATGCACAATTGACAACATCATGGTTATATTTTCCTGAATTATTTACCTTCTAAGCCTTTTGTACTCCCTACAGTGGCCCCTGGACTCTGAAATTCTGATTCATTCTTGTGTACATCGTTACTGCAAATGTTCCTCTCCTAGCCTTTTGTTTTCAGTACTGATAATAGCTCACCCAAACTGACTGAGAGGGATTGGAATTACTTCCTCTGAAAATGTCCTTAGTGAAGCACTGTGCCTGAGGACTTGTTTTCCTAAATGACTGACTTGGTGAGTGTTCAAATAACCTGGTCATGGGGAATGTCACTGAGTTCCTTAAGATGCCTTCTCTCCAGGAAGTAGCTTGGTATCCTTGGAGATACTGGTAGATATGGTAGCCATCATTAGCATACAAACTTGGTCACAGTTCAGGATACAGAGCAACTCCAGTTATGATTGGGTTATTATATTAGTTTCATTACTGTCAAGTGTCCTGGGTGAAGTATAGAGCAATTCAAGAGAACTTACCTCACAGTTCTCTGTTATTGGGTCTTTGCCCATCAACATAGGGTTATCTTTTTTCCTTAATAATGTTGCATTAAATGGGTACATAGAAATAATTGAGCCAGCAGGCTAAGGGAAAATCACTTGCTGGGGGCATTCTTAAGAATGTGGCACTTTTGCCATTTCCATAAAAAATAGCTATTTAGTACCAGGCCTGGACCAGGAGTGAGGCAAAAGATTCATATGTCAGGTACAAATTTAAGAGAACATCAACAAATTCGGTAACAAAGATGTGGATTGAATGGAACATTCTAAAATATGGAAATGAATGCAAAGATCTATGATGAATAAAACATAACATTTTAATTTAAAGTCTTTATATGTCATATCTAATTTAACATACCTTACAATTGCTTTAGTGTAATAACAAGTCAAAACTTTCATTATTTTATGTCCTTTATATATTGAACTTTTGCTGTTGGCCATGCCCTAATACTTTATATTTTACTCCTATTTCTAAAGGGCTGTTCAATTGGTTGTGATATTTAATAACATTAAGATTACATTTCTTAGATCAGAGGTTATATAAAGCTATTTATCTTCCAATATTAATAAATATTCTTTGCTTACATATTTCATTCAAACATATCTTTTAAATTTTCTTAATATTATCTTCCTATAATTATTTGACATATTTAAAATTTACTTCCATATTTCCATAATATAAAGATGTGATTTACCGGGTATTGTTATTTAGCTCACAATAACATATTGCAAGGTAGGGATATGCCTACTCAGATTTTTTATTGATCCTGCTTTGTGGTTAGTGGCTAACATTGACCAGCACAGCACATTGATAGGGGGAAGACCATCAGAATTTGAAATGCCACAAAAACATGTAGAGTCGTCTGGCGGTGGTGGCTCACACCTTTAATCCCAGCACTTGGGAGGCAGAGGCAGGCGGATCTCTGTGAGTTTGAGGCCAGCCTGGTCTAGAAGAGCTAGTTCCAGGACAGGAACCAAAAGCTATGGAAAAAAAAAACAAAAAAAACAAAAAAAAAAATGTAGAGTCCTCTGCTATATAATTAACAACAATTTTGGAAGCAACTTTATAACAGTGGTCTCTCAAGATTCTAATGCAGTTAAACATTTTCCATTAACTTGACTAGCAACTTCATAGCCCTCATAATGTATGCCTATAAAAATAAAAGTTCAGCAGCTAGACTATACATACAATATAATACTTGGTCATAGCATGGTCCCTGAAATGAACAGGTGTGGTAATGTCTTGATCATATTCTAACACACAAAACTTGCCTGAGGACCAGAGGGTGGAGCTAGCCACTAGTTAACCATAGAGGTCTGGAGGTCTGTACAGACAGACAGGAAGTGATATGGCTGGGAGGAAAGAGGAATATAGGTGGGAGGAGACATGAGCTTAGCCCCTTTTCAGCTAAGGAGTTACCAAGGTAGAAGTTGGCTGCAGCTTGCTCCTTTGTCTCTCTGATCTTTCAGCATTTACTCCAATATCTGGATCCGAGTTTTTATTATTAAGACCAATTAGAACTCATGCAAGAAACAGGACATCAAATGCCACAGCTGAAATGATCCTTTCTATTACAAAGACTGGGAAACGCTGTGGAGTCATGGGAAAGTACCAAGCCGACCAAACCCTGGTGTCAGATGAAGTTAAGTCCCTACAAGTACTTTCTGCACAGAGGTCTGTCATCCTGGAAGTACACTCTCTCAACTAATTCTTAGAATGGTAGACACATGGGATCATAGCATTTTAATTATGCCTCTACACATGCAGTCTAACACAAAATGCTCTCCCTTTAAGGAGCAGACACAGAAGCATGTAGACAGCCCACCGCCCCTGGGTTTTCTGGCAAAGCACCCAAGGTTAATGGTGCCTTAAGCCGCCTTGGGACTTCAGTCTTGGGGACAATATACATTTCTAATGGTCTTCTACAGAAAGTTTATGTCCCCTGCCAGTAAGTTCCTGCCAGAAAATTTATTTCCATTAGGAAATCATTTCAATTATTATTGTTATTTTCTCTGTTTCATTTGAATTTATCTTGTATCTTTTTGTTTGTTTTTTAAGATAGGATTTCTTTGTGTAGCTTTGGAACCTGTCCTGGAACTAGCTCTGTAGACCAGGCTGGCCTCGAACTCACAGAGATCAGCCTCGACTGTTGATACTCTATGTCCATGTAAGACACTCACTGCTATTTAGTTATGGAACATGACCTCCTAGTTTGTCTCTTCTCTGTTTTGAGACAAGGTCTCTCACTGTGTAACCCAGCTGGTTTGTAAACCAGCAGGTTGTTCAGGCTGGCTTGGAATTCACAGAGGTCCACCTGCCTCTGCTTGCTAAATTCTGGGATTAAAGGCATACAACACCATGATCAGCAATGGTATAGTTTCCAACATTATCTCACAAGAGACTGCTTTCATTTATATAAAAACCACTACTCCAAAACATTTGTGATTGGCTTCTCTTAGCTTTGTTCCAGTACATTCAAGTTCATAAAATGAAGGAAACTGCCTAATGAAGCATTACACAGACTGTAGTCTGTATATT
The DNA here is from genome assembly GCF_000317375.1 of Microtus ochrogaster. Taxonomy (NCBI): domain Eukaryota; kingdom Metazoa; phylum Chordata; class Mammalia; order Rodentia; family Cricetidae; genus Microtus; species Microtus ochrogaster. The sequence continues at coordinate 19,250,937 of NC_022017.1, forward strand.
ACAAAATAAATCGTCCCTAACAGCACACATGCATAAAGCTTCGGATTGCCTAAAACTTGAAACTCTCTCTATATAAAGTATGCGCAGAAATACTTCTGTTCTTCCTTGTCTGCAACTCTCATTTTGCATTCCAACTAAGGCCTGCAGCTGACCTAATAAAAACCTGCCTGCCTGCCTGCCTGCCTGCCTGGCCAAAGAGGAGAACAACCTGCCTGCAGCTGCAGTTCAGGCCAGGAAGAGTGCTAATTCTTGGCTTCAGTCTCTCCTCGGAAGGAATCATTCAGGGCTTTCTGTGGCATGGAACACTGTGACCAGCCAGGAACTGAGATAAAAATAACCTTCTTTTGTCTTATACCCCTCCACCAAAAGTAGCAATGCTTCGGTTTCATACAAGACCCTTACTTGTGCCTAGTTTGAAAAACAGAAGGATTTGAGTTAGGGGGTGGCAGAGAACTGATAATCAGACATGCCAGGTTTGATTCTCAAAGCAGTACATGCTTAAAGGCATGTGGTAGCAACTTATCTAGAACACAGAGACCAGTTGGGAATGACTGTGATGTGACAGGGAGCTTCACATAAGGGGAAAGGGAAGCAGATGTGGGGCCATTCGTACAGTTTTAGGATATGGACTCTGTCTTCTGAGTTGTCTTTGTTGCACTAAACTGACGGTTTTATTACCCATGTCACAGAATTGCAGTAAAAATTAAGTATCACAACTACTCAAATTGTAAATTATGAACTGTTAGGTAAATGTTATCAAGAAACCTAAAACAATAAATATATATAAAATATATGAAAAGTGAAATAAGGTTAGGAATTTGATCTCCACTGTATTGGAGAAATTTAATTAAAAAATATTTTCATAAGTCTGGAGACGTGTAGGTTGCCAAGCCAAACACTTCCATCTAAATAATTTCTTACAATAAGTCACTCTTAGAAATAGAAATTCAGGCATTGAAGGAACAATGCATATTATAAACATATAACTTATAAACATATACCATACAAACATACAAACAATCTATATGTATAGTTTACTAGATTATAAAAGCCAAATTTGTTTTTAAAAACTGTTTTTAATTTATTTTTACTTCTAAAAATATATAACGAAATAAAATGGTCTCAGTGTGATAACTTTTCATGTTCCTAATTAGCTCACAAAAATCAAACTGAGGAAATAATTCTATTCTATTACGAAATAACTGAAAAATAAACATTGACTTTTTGAATTGTTCAGACCAACTGGATATTATGTAAAACACTTTAGAAAAAAATCCAAGCATAATTATTGATAATATTTAAGAAACACGGTTCCTTACATTATTGTTTTTTTTAAACAATAAATTTTATAACAGGTAAGTTTTATACAACAAAATAATTCTGAATGAAGCATTAAAAGTTCTCAAATTTATTCTCAAGGTGTGTGTGTGTGTGTGTGTGGCGCGCGCGCCTATGGAGACCATAAAAGGTCATCTGATTATCTACACTGGAGTTACAGGGATTTGTGAGCTGGAAATCTCAAGTCCTACTGAAATTATTTTTTAATCTTGATTAGTTTTTTTTATGTAATTTCTCCAGAGACTTATTACTGAAATCTGGGTATTCATTGCAATCAATACATTGTCATTAAATCTATTTCTACTTCTAATATCTCTTTTCTGAAGTCCAGGTTCCTAAAGCATAACCGTTTCCAGAATGAACCAACATCTCTCACCATGAGATAATTTGCTTTTGTTCATACGTTCTTCTCTGACTGTAGATCATACTATCCACACACACACTTGTATGTCCAAGATGACAGTTATCATTCTACATAACTGACCAAGAGAATAAATGGAACTCTACTTCTCAAGCATCCGTTGTATCTATGATCGCTCTTCTACTGTCCAGGCCTCCTCTGAGCCTTTCTTCGTGTACCCACTCTAAGGTATATTTGCTTCTCAATGTAGGCATCCTGATGAGAAGGGGAATCCACCCACAGGCCATGGAGCACTCAATCTCCCTCTCCTGCTAAAGGCCAGGCCACAAGCAGTCATTTGCAGAACCAACTACTTCCCAATACCCACATATATTCATCTCTAATTACCTTCAAGTTGCTGAAGCAGTTCACTGGATCTGTCAGTAATTACTCTGGCTCTCAGCCTGTAGAAGCCATTCTTTATTACCTCTGGAAACATCTAAAACATCTGCCTAGACAACGTTCCGATATTCTCCTAGATGTAGTTTGTAGGACCACATCTCCTCTGTAAGCTCCAGAAGCTCGAATGCCTTTGATCCTCATCATCTTCCAGAATACTGGGTATAGACTTAACGTGAATTGAGAAAATGTTTTCTGTTTCTGTTCACATGTCTCATTTTCTCCATTAAAGGCACAAAATGTTGCCTGTGGCCATTAGATGGGGAACCAGCCTGAGCCCTGTAGGAGACTGACAAGTATGGAAATTTGTTCAGTCTTTCATAATTAAACAATGGTGAAAATTTTCTCTTGCCAAAGCATATGGATAAATGCTCTTTGAATGTTTGTTTATTGCTCTTGTCAAGGTCAGAAAGGATCTTGAGTGACCAAAATCAAAACTTTTCTGTCCTCATGTTAATTACTTATATTTGTAATTAATTCTGTCACATTTAACCACCTAACTGCCTCTTGACATGCATTTTTTTCTTGACTCTTTTAACTCACCTCTTGGCAATCTCTCATTTTTCTACATACTCACTGCCTCTTCTTTGCTGTCTCTTCCTGTTCCCTTTTATCCCTGAAGGTGAGATACTTTGGGACTGAACCTAAAACTCTGCCCAGGTGAGCATAGTAGAACCATGCTAGGTATCATTTATACAATCCTTAGATCTAAGACATAATGTCCTAACTCCCCATTAAGCTCTCCACTCCTCTGTCCTGTGGCTGAATTGACACCTCCGCTTGAAAGTCCAGTAGGTATCTAACCATCACATAGCTTTACATTCACACTGTGGCTCAAATCAAACCTTATAGCTGTTTCTGTTGTATATTTGATCACAGAAAGGAAAGGAGAGACTAATACAGGTGTCATTTGTATTTAAAAAAACTGCTGTGCTTGCAGCTATATACACATTATAGCAATATAAAGCTGAAGAGATGGCTCAGTGTTTAACTGCATTGAGGGCTCTTACACAGAACTTGTGTTTGGTTCCCAGCACCCACTCCTGACCATCTGCAGCTGCAGTTCCAGGGCATCCAATACCCTTTTCCACTTCTGTGTGCACCAGACTCATATGTTGTACACAGCCACACATAATATGTGTGTGCATGCACACACATGCACACACACACAAACATAAAATAAAAATAAGTAAATCTTTTTAAAAAGTACAGCAAGACAATTATTAATGGCAATAAATGGCTACCTTCCTAGTTTCTGTACTAACTACACTTCACAGCTGTTTTAAAGGGACTCTATGTTCTGATTACATTGTAGTATACACACTTCCTATTGATTACAGGTGATCCAGAAGAAGGGCTTCTCAGGGGACGGCAGCTCCGCATATGTTATAACCTGTCTTAGTTAGGATTTCTATTGCTATGAAGAGACACCATAACCATGGGAACTCTATAAAGGAAAACATTTCATTGTGGCTGGTTTACTGTCCAGAGGTTTAGTGACTGTCATCATGGCAGGAAGCATGGTGGCATTAAGAGTGACTTGCTGCTGGAGAAGGAGCAGAGAGTTCTCCATCTAAATCAGCAGGCAGCAGGAAGAGTGAATGACACTGGTCCTGGCTTGAGCATCTGAAACCTCAAAGCCCACTCCCAGGGACATATTCCTCCAGCAAGGCCACATCTCCTAATAGTACCACTGACTATGGGTCTAAGGATGCCATTTTTATTCAAATCGTCACACTATCCCAAAGATTTTTCCAGTGAAAGAAGATGAGAGCAGTACTGACCTGAGTAAACCTGTGCTAATCTGCATATTTCTCTCTTAGTTTTTAAGAAAAAATGTTTAAAAGATTAAAAAATTTCAATGGAAAAATATATACATAATTAATGCAATAACAATGTTTTTGTTTATGGGTATTAACATTTTAATTGTTATTACAGAAGAAATAAAAGTCCTTTAAAAAGTGTATAAAGTGAAACATAGGAAGCAAAGGTTAATTTGCTATTGTAAAGAACATTAAAATGCATTTATTATTTTTATTTTCTGTGTAAGAGTATCTGGCCTATACATGTATACTATAGTGTGTGTATATCTGGTACACTTGGAGGCTATAAAAGGGCATCAAATCACCTGAAACTGAAGGTGTGGATGGTTGGAGCGTCTGTGTGGGCCACAGGAAACAAACCATGATTTTCTACAAGAACAGTGACTTTTATTAAAAGCTGTCATCTCTGCAGCCGCTAAAGGACTCGTAAGTTCAGTAGAATAGCCTATGTGTACAGTGTAGGTAACATCTTCAGTAGCTAACAGCAACAGCATGGGCCCCTGTCTGATCCCTCACTCATTGACTTAGCCCAGTCCCTTCCAGTTCTGCATGCTGCTTCCATGGCAAGTGCTCCGTACCTTTTACATGTTTCAAAGTGCTCAGAATCCTGCTTTCCTACAGGCTTACATCACTGGAGTACTAAGCCACACCATACAACCTGAGTGTGTAGAAGACTATGATATCTTAGAAAATACACTCCATACTATTCACTTCGTAATACAACACCTTTATTATGTACGTCATCAGAACGAATACCGTTTTCAAATGGCATGTGACCATGGTTTCCCCCAGCAGCACTGAGACTGTGAGATTCAGCGTGTACCTTCAGAGTCTGTCATAGATAGCAAATATTTTTAAAGTCCCACATTGGGTTCACCTTGTAATTCTGCAGTAGAAATCTATGTGACCAAGCTCTGGCCATGTCATTGAATTCCCAAGATTATTCCGAGTTCTAGCCTTCTTTAAGGTGATGACTTACAGGTTGCATGGTCCCTGTCCATTCATCTTGTAACCACAGCGGTAAGGACTAGAAGTCCATCACAGATGAAGGAGTTCCACAAAGTGTCAAAAGTTTTCCCTAGTTCACTATTATGGTAATCTAAACCATTCCCATTGTCTTCAGAAACTGTGGAATACATATCATAGTAAAATTTAGGACACACGGGCTCATTAGTCCTCAAAGAAAATACAGTTTTGCTTGAATTAACTGTAAGCTTACAAGTAATGATTCGAAAGTTAATACAGCTGAGGCTGTTTGTGTGGCTCCCAGTAGGAAAGCCTAGTTGTGTCCTGGCTAGTCAATATGCTTCTCACAAGAAACTCTAAAAGGAACAGTGCAATCAGCGCTACCCTGAGCTGACATTCAGCCTCAATTAGAAGCTCATGGTAATTTGAAAGTTTGATGAGGCTTAGGAATTTAGTCTATTCATAAACAGCATTCCGATTTCTGTGTGATTCAAACCCTTAATGATGATTCATTGAAGAAAACAAACAGCCCTTGGAAAATCCAGAGAAACAGGGAAAAAAAGAATCTAGCCAATGAAATGGTAAGGTTAAAGTCATATTTACCCCCTCCTTCCCCAAAAAAGCCCCTGCCTGTAGCAGCTACAGAAACCACGGCGGTGCTTATTTTCCCATTTATGTTCAGTATAATTCACCCAGGAAATAAGACTCAAAATTCATCCTGATACCTCCTGTTCAAACCAACTTGAAAACACGTTAGCAACCCTAAATCAACCATGTAGTTTTAAAAATTATTTATTAGCTTTGCAGAAAGAGATAAAAAAAATAAATCTATAAGTTAAAGCATAATCACAACCTGGGGAAAGAACAAACAGGATTTTCTGAGTGCAGAACTCTCTTGTAAGATGCCTTAAGCTAGGTAATAAGGGAAGTAAGTCACTTAGATAGAAGAAAGTATTGCTGCTCTATTTCCTATGGTGGTAATGCCCAGAAACGGGAACATTCAACATTTATAAATCCTTAGGCAACACTGTTGAATATTCAATAGCAAATGCATGATCACCATTTCACTTCTCGTTGAGAGGTAAATGTGTTTAATTGAAGTAAGAATATCTGCTAAACACATTTGTGAATGCTGCATGTTTAGGCATATTCACAATGAATCCATGATGATAGTGTGCCAGGCTTTACATTTGAGCATGTCCTCCAAGGTCCTCCTGTTGGCATTTAACTTTCATTGGAAGCGGGGATTCTAACTGCTAATGTTTAAAGGGATAAGTCTGGGATATGATTAGGGGCCCACGACTCAAGAATGGTACTTTTTTGGCAGTATGAGAAGACACACACACAACAATGGTCCCTGTCTCTTGCAAGGGATGCTCTCTACCCTCCCAGGACTCTGCCAGTAAAAACATCTCCATATGGCCCCTGAGCTGTTCACTTCCAGAATCATGAGCCGAAATAAATTTATTTTCTTTACAGCTAAACCAGTCAGTAGCTTTGTGTATAGTACTATTGACTGCAAACCAAAACAAAACAAAATTTTTAAAAAGTATCTATATAAATGACAACTTAATACTTCATACAAAGTACTTCTTTTCAGTGTTCTGGAGCACATAGTTTGGGGAGAGCTGAAACAAATGGGACGAACTGACAAAGAGTGCTTATATAACCTTTAAATAGCATATCAAAGAAGAATCATATAACAAACTTGCTATTGTGGGGATACTGAATGCTTCCCAAAGGCCCCCATTAATACTTCTGGAAGAGGTAGAGCCTACTCAAAGGGATGATGGTAGGCAGGATGGTCTCTTTCTCTCTAGTTTTTGACTCCAAAGTGAGTGAGCGATTTCTCTGTCCCCCTCCTTGTCATTGCTAGCCTGTATCCTACCAGATGAGCCCACTCACTTACAGACTGAAACCCTAAAATCTTTGCCCAAACAAAGGCTGTCTCTTTACATGCTAATTATTTAGGTATTTTGTTAGTGACAGAAATATGAGAAGCGTGCATTTTAATTATGATTAGTTGGATTTTCATCGCACAATTCCAACAGATTAAACATGCTAATTTAGTAACTGCTAATTAAATTATTGAGCTGAGACTCAGTGTATACTGATAAGCTCAAGACAAAACTCAAGACAAACAACCAAGTGTACAACTCAAAACAGTTTCTGGGGAAAAAAGAAAATGGTTGAAACTATAGTTTGAAAGGGAATACTATCTTAGAAAAATCAATCTAACCCACACCAACACATTTAAGGGCAAAATTATAAGATTTTAAAGACAAATAAAGAATTAGGCCTACATGTGTGATGTTACTGATCAGAGAAAAGTTACTTTTCAACAGCACCTCTCACAGGTGGAAGATGATGAACTTTAAGACAGGCAATGAAAGAAAAGTAGAGCCAAGGGTTACCTCAAACCTCAGTGAGAAGTTTATTAATGCTACAAACACAAACATTAATATTTACCTGAATACATACACTGTGGGAGTGATTTCTTATTAATAAAGAAACTGCCTAGGCCCCTTGATAGGCCAACACTTAGGTGGGTGGAGTAAACAGAACAGAATGCTGGGAGAAAGAAGCTAAGTCAGGGAGTCGCCATGATTCTCCCACTCCAGGCAGATACAGATTAAGATCATTCCTGGTAAGCCAGCTCGTGGGCTACAGCAGATTATTAGAAATGAGCTAATCCAGGTGTGAGAGCTAGCCTAGAAGAGGCTAGAAAGAAATGGGCCAAGCAGTGTTTAAAAGAATACAGTTTCCGTGTAATTATTTCAGGTAAAGCTAGCCGTGCGAGCGGCTGGGTGCCGGGGACGCAGCCCAGCCGCTCTTATTACAACAATACACTGATATGTACCTGAGTATATATACTATGTTGCATGCATCTACTAACATAATATATATTTTAATTAACAACATACATATTAAGTGTTTTTTAAATTGTTAGCAAAGAGGTACAATGAGTAGAAAGGAAACATTTGATTATGATTTATTTTGAATTTTTGTCACTGAACCATCTAAATACTTTAAGCAATTATAAAATATAATCAAATTTAAGTAGAGATCCTAAAATTTTAAAATTAAATAAACCAAATAGATTCAAGTGTAAATCTATTCATAGTCTACCACCCTAAAAGGAAATATTCTAAGTAATTTTGAAAATATAATAATTTGATTGAAAATTCTAGGTATTCTAAATTTAAAGTAAAATAAAAACTACAAAAGGAAAAAGTTATATATAACAGAAATGTTAGTAACAGAGTGATTACAGACAGTTACATAAATAATTTGGAATAGAGAAAATAAACATGTTTTTATGGTATTACAAGTTCATCACCCTTCATTGTCTTGATATGTGTGATGCCTGACACAGGACACACGAGGCAGAGTCCAAGGAAGAAGTATTTGGAAATCCAAAGCCATAAGTTTCATCTATGAAAATCATTATGAACTTATAAGATGTTTAAAGTCTTGTTAATATTAAGATGAAACATACTTTTTATTCTGCCAACTAAAACCTTTCAAACAAAAGAAATCCCTCACTCAGTGTGTTAAGTTCTCTCGACACTCAAATTTAGATTATGTCTTACAAAAGAAATCATAGAAGTTGGAAAACTGATGATTCTGACTCAATGATGAATTTAAGTGAATAAGTGGCACTTAATCTAGACTCATCATGGGTTGGAAAGTGTCAAAACTGTCTATAGGTTGCATAAGGACTTGATATTTTCTACTGTCTAATACTGTAGATATTAGAGACTTCATCATGTTACTAAAATAACACCCAAACATTTTCATAGTCAATTGGAATGTAAAAAAAATACTTAAAATGTTCAGTATTCTATCAAAACCATGGCTGTTGCTATTTTTTATAGTTTTGGTACATGGAAAGAGAGTATGTGTGTCTGTGATTATGTTCATGTTCAGGTACACATTTATCTGTAGAGGGAAGGTATAGGAGCCAGCTATAATAAGCTAAATAGAAACAGACCACCCAAAGGAAGTTTGTTACTTCCAATCAAAGAACGACTCAGCCATAAGTTTAATGGAGGCCTGACTCTCAGTAGTTTACCTTGAAGCAATACTTGGCTTCAGGAAGAATCACAAACTGAGATTATCTGAGCATCACCCAAGAACAGACCATCCAAAGGAAATGCCTAAGGTTCCAACCTTGTAGATAGGATCAACTGCCAGCGCACCAGGACACCCCTAGACAAATGTCAGCCAATCAGGGGTCTCGAACCTCAGAAATCCCTTACCCCAACATTTAGCACTATAAAAATGCAACTTTAACTTAACTCAGGGCTCTCTGTTTATTTCAATATGCTGAACATGCAGAGAGACCAAGTTTGCAAACTTGCATAAAATAAAGGTTCTTTGCTTTTACATATGGGACTCGGTCTCCTTGTTGGCTTTTGGGGGACTTCACAGATTTGGGCATAGCATTCAGGGGCTGGGCTCGTCTTCTGGGCATCACAGTAGGTACATGTGTTCATGCCTGAGCATATATAGAAAGGCCAAGAGTGAAGGTCAGTGTCTTTTTCAATTTCTCTCCAGCTTTGCTTTTGTGGTAGGGTCTTTACTGAACCAGAGCTTACGATTGACTGGACCTGCCAGTGAGCCTGACGGCCCCTCCTTTCTCTGCTGTACCAGCACTGGGCTTACAGGTGTGAGGTGCCTACCTCTTTGCTGTTTTTTCTGTGGGTGCTCAGCACCCACACTCAGGTTAGCATGCTTACACAGTAAGTACCTAGCTCACTGGGCCTCCTTAGCTTTGTTTTGCTTTTACAAAGCAAAGTCTCACCTTATACTCCAGGCAGACCTTGAACTCACTATGTGACCCAGACTGACCTTGAACTCATGTTAATATTTCTTCCTCCTTGGGATTTTGTAATAAGGACACTCCTGGCATTAAACCACCACTGAGAACATAATTATTAAACAAAGAAGCTATAAAGGATTAAGTTGCGACAGGAGAATTAAATGTTCGGCAAATGATTACAGAACTTTAAGTAGTATGTTTCTTATTTTAGTCTCCCGTAAAATTCTCAGAACACACACACACACACACACACACACACACAAACATAATTTTGAACTTAAAATATTCTGAGTATATAAATATAAATCAGCTACTGTGTAAAATATTCATAATGCCAGAGGCTGAGAGAGTAAACAATTAACAACATCGAATCAGTGATGTGATTAGGACATGGCACTTCAGAAAATAGGGCAGAAATAATTAGAAACATGCTAGCCGACGCTTGTATACACTGTGGAGAATGTGCTTCGCCTGGGGCAGCAAGTTCAGGAGTCTATTTAGATAGATCTTCACTATAAGAAGAAAAATAGCATCCGTCTGGCCAGACGAGAGAAGACAGGAGCATACTGACATTTGTTATCTTAATCCTGGCCGCGACAAGGCCTCATTTACATACCATGGAATCTCTAACTTTCTCTGCACAAACAAGAGAGCACGACAATTATCTCATAGTTTTGCTTATTGCAAAACCATAAGAACATTTTTCTGGAAAATATTTGATGTTTTAATGAAAAAAGACCAAGTGACGAGAGGAGTGAGCTAGCATTATTCTTTTAATACACAATACATCTAAATGTATATAAGTGTGAACACTATAATTTATCATTTTCATGTATATACACATACAGTATACTCTTTGTTGCAAGGAATACAAGGGTAAAGAGTCATACTAATTACATGTTAACTGATAACTTTTTGGCGATGATTTGGCAATCAACAAAGGATTTTTTAACATTCCTTTAATAAAAATTTGTACGATCGTAAATTTGTAACAGCAAAAGACTGACACAATAAGTCACAAAATGGCCTCGTACTAAGGTGAACAATTGCTTTGGTTTGAATGTGAAAAGCTTCTCGTCCATTCATCTGTTGACCAGTTGGTCCTCAGCTGGTGGCACTGTTTTGAAAGTGGTGGGAACTTTAAGAGGGGATGCATAGCTGGAGGAAGTAGCTCACAGGGGACATACGGGCAAGGTGACATATGATCCTGATTCATCCCCAGCTTCCCTTTGCTTCCAGTCTGCCCAGAGATAAGCAGTCTCTGCCACATGCTCCTGTTACCATGACATCCCCAAAAATGACTGAGCAGAGAGCTATGAACTGAACGCAAAATAAGTACTCGTCCTCCCAAGTTACTTATTTGGGCATTTTATCACCACAATAAAATCTAATTAACACAGAAAGAAAGATTCATAATTCTAAAGAATGTGAAAGCATTCTGATATTGCTACAGGGGCATCAGCAAGATTACAAAGCAAATTATATGACAGTGAATTACATGATCTCAATTTTCTAAAATATTTATTACAAAAAATATACCAAAGGTTATGCTAAGATGGTCACCAAATTATTGAGTGGCTGCTTCTCAGTCACCAAGTTATATGTAATTATTATTTTCCTTAACCTTGTCCATGTCCATCATCATTTTTAATATATACTTTATTATTAAAAAGTTCAAATAAATAAAAACATTACAACAAATGCAAAGCAGCAACAAATGACCATATCTAAGGAGGAGGGAGGAGGTTGTCCTCATTCCACCCCAGAGAAGGACCTGCCACCACGGCTAGAATCTTGAGGAATTATATCCTTGAAGGGCTTGGGACAAAAAACGTACTCCAGGATATCAAAGTCCAATTTCCTCCCCACCACAACCTGTGCCGTGCTTGGAAATATTAATGATCCCTATCTCTGGGGACTATGACACAGAAACGCAAAGACGAGAAGACACTGGGCTCACACCTCCCACCTGTTGCCCAAGTGTTCATGGAATATTCCTTAACCTTAATTTTAATCAGAAAATAAATAGATTAAGGAGACAGGGCATTCATCCCTCATTTGTTTTACTTAGTATTACAGGACGACTTGAAATGAAAAACAACTTTCTGCTTTTACAAGCTAGGTAATATGTATCTTTTACTAAGTGTGTAAGAAGTCTCAACAGTTTATTGTTAATAATTATGTCATTTTAATGTACCAAATATCATCCTCCAAAAATAAACTTGAAGTTTTTGGGAATGGATACCCTAATTACAAACAACTTCATGTATCACGGAATGGCCTTATTTCACTTTAAACAAAATAATTACAAGTTGGGACCCACATTTGTGTAATGTCTGTTAATGATGTTACCAAGGGGAGAATGTGGGACAAGCTTTCATTCATTCACACATCACAGAGAATTTTCAAAACCACATACAGTTGACATCATTTCTAAGGCCTTTATGTGGTTCGATTGTCTAAAAGGGAATGTGTGAAAACAAATAAGGAAAGAAACATAAAAGTTCTAAGGATGTTGCTTCTTAGATTCTAGACAAACATTACTCAGGGGACAATGAATGTGCCACTCTTGTAGTTGTGATGGTGAATTTAGGACAAGGGAAATGGCACCAAAGCCTGGGCTACTGCACACAGACAAAGCAGGCACTGTCATCCAAGACTCATCGATCAGAAACATGGGACCACGTCTGACACCATGGAGGACTTGTTCTTGCGTTAGCCTACATATGCTCTGTAGCTTCAATTTATCTTGCTTAATTGTTCGTCAAGGGATGCTAGCCAGGTACTTCACAAATAAAACTTTAAAATAAGGTATCAAAAAAGGAAGAAATTGATCATAATGGTATTTAGGTAAAAGTGCTTTCAAACCGCATTTACATTTAAGAACACAAAACACAGATCACAGGGTTCTGCAGAAGTGCGGTAAGTGACCATCTCCCTGATGCTTATCAGAGCAATGGAACACCACTGAACGGAACACCCAGACCCCTGACCACTTTACAGAAGAAGCTGAAGGGTTGTGTCCTTTATTCATATGACGGTATGACGGGTGATGCTGGACCTGGAAGTGTCTTTGTATGCATGCATTGATCTCCACACTGCACGGCACTGTTTCCAAATACAGTTGTTGATTATATAAAGGCCCTAGATGGAAAAGCAAGTTGCCTGTTTAACGACTGCTCAAGGTTTGGTCTTGAGATGTGCAGAGGGAATACCCATCAGTCCTGCATTGCTCTGAGACGACTCTCTCATCTCTGACTCCTTACTCATATAACACTTCCATATATTTGAACCCATGCAGACTTTTGTGGATTCTTAAAGACAGTCCTGATACTTCACCCTTTCTCCTCCTGACTCACCGATACTTTTCTCTGATATGTTGGACAATAGCACGTGACAAATATTTCTAACATAATGTGCCTTAACCAAATCGTTTGCATCTCAAATTTTGCCTTGAAATAAATCTAGTGTCCATGTAATCATTTAATATCATTCATTTAATTATGTATTAATAGATCAGGAAGTAGCTAACAAGATAAATAAAAAAATAAAAGCTATGGAATATTCCTTTATATTATGTGAATACATGTCACTGTGACTGGTTTAATAAAGAAGCTGACTGGTCAATAGCTGAACAGAGTAAGATTAGGCATGAGGGCCAGAGTAGAAAATGCTGGGAGGAAGAAGGGCAGAGTCTGGAGTTGTCAGTCAGTCACAGAGGGAGCAGGAGATAAACTTGTCATACTATAAAGTTACCGCCATCTGACAAAGCATAAATAAGAAATATGGGTTAACTTAAAATGTAAGAAGTAGTTATTAGTAAGCCTGAGTTATTGTCCAGGCATTTGCAATTAATATAAGCCTCAGTATGTTTATTTGGGAGCTGCTGGCAGCACAGATACTTCCACCTACCTATCAATACAACATTGTGAATAACTCAATCAAATTTTAGAAAATCTATCCAAAGGAACATTGTTATTATTTTGCTCATACTCTTCATTCTCATTTAATACTACAGTATTTAAGAGTATTTTGTAGTTCAAGTCATCTATACCTGGACTTTAATTGTGACTCCATCATCATGCAATTTTGGCTGTCGTATTTAACCCATCAGGAACTCATCTTAAATATCTATGCACGCACCTCGATCACAGTGACTGAACTGCCAGGTGGTTAACTGAATTAACTGAACCAACACATGTGACCACCACTCTCACTGTTACAGGCGCTCACCTCATGGGTGCAGGGCTCATTTAGGAGCCTCCAGAGAATCAAGTAAAATGCTCAGTGTGTATTCTGCCCTCTATTCGTTCTAAAGGAGCTGTATTTCCTTCATTGAAAAGAAAATCTAATTTTACTCTTCTGCCTGTGGATATCCAGTTATCCCAGCGCCATTTGTTGAAGATGCTGTCATTTCTCCAATATGTGTTACCCGCTCCACTTTGCAAATATCAGACAGCTGTAGTTACAAGTGTTCATTCATGGATCTCTTACTTGTTTCTATTGGTCTATATGTCTGTTTTGAGTTAGCACCATGTGTTATTACTATAACTCTATAACATCTCAGTCTGAATGGAAATCTTTCTTGGTACCTTATGAAATCTAGGACTTTTTCTATCTCTCGTCAAAGACTGTTGTGGTTATTTGTATTGGAATTACATTGAATCTATATCACAATATCAATTCTACTGATTCATAAAGATGGGTGTCTTTCTATTTTAGTGTATCTCTCAATCTACTTCTTTAGAGATTTGAAGTTTTCATTGTAGAGGCATTTCACCTCATTGGTTAGGTTTATTCCAAGACATTTTATTGTCTTTGATGCTACTAGAAATGGGAGTGCCCATTATCTCTTCCTCAGTATGTTTGCTTTTCATGTATAAAAACGCCACTAATTTTTTAAAGTTTGTTTTGTTCCCTGTCACTTGCTAATTGGCTGAAATTGTTTCATTTCTAGAAGTTTCTGTTAGAATTTGAAGGCTCTCTTATGCATAACACCATTTGTAAACATGGATAATTTAATTCCTTCTTTCCCTATTTTGTTTTCCTTTAATTTCCTTCTCTTGCCTTATTGCTCTGCCTAGTACTTCCAACGCTGCATTGAAAAGGAATGGAGATAGTGACTTGCCCTCTATAATTCCTAGTTTTGTGGGACTGCTTCAATGTTCTCTCCATTTAGGATAATGTTGACTGTGAAGTTGTCATGTATAGTTTTCACTATGTTGAAGTATGTTCCTTCCAGTTCAGTTCTCTCTAGGACTTTTATTATGAAAGGCAGGCTGCATTTTTTTTCAAAAGTTTTTCTGCATATACTGAGGTGATTGGGTGATTTTTGAAGTCCATTTTTGTGATTCATCTCATCCCAGTCAGTCAGAATGGCTTTGAAAAACAAATCCAAACCTAGTGACAAATGCTGGCAAGGTTAGGGAAAAAGAGGAGCCCTCATTCTTGCTGGGGAGGTTGCAAACTGGTGCAGGCACCCTGGAAGACAGTGTGAAGAACTCTCAAAAGGCTAAATCTACCCTATCACCCAGCTATAATCCTTGGTATACGACCAGAGGACTCAACATCTCACTCACAGATAACTGCTCAGCGGTGTTCATATCTTCTCTATTCCCAACAGCTAGGAAATAAAAATGTAATACATAAACACTATGAACTACCATTCAACTGTGAAGAAAAATTAAATTATGAAAATTACCCTTAAATGGATGAAACTAAAAAAAAATCATACTGAGTGAGGTAACTCAGACCCAGAAGGACAAATGTCCCATGATCTTTCTTATCAATAGTTACTACCTCTAAATCCTCAGTTTAGAGTATAAAACCTGGAGTAACCACAGAAACCAGAAAAGAATGAAGGAAGCAAAGGGGGGAGTTGGGAGAACTTCTGAGGGAAATAGCTGGATATAGACAAAATGAAGTAAGAAATATAAATATAGAGAAGGGGCTCCATGGGGGAGGGGAGAGGGAGCTCGATATGATGGAGGAGAAGGGATGATGGTCAAAACACAATAAAGTTGTTTGATGAAGTTTCAATGAATTATTATTTTATATTTATTATATACACATATGTGCATATGTACATGTGTATATATAATATATATTAAAGAAAGAGATGTCACTTGGGTTGACAACACATTCCCCATAAGAACCACAGACTAACAAATCACAAGTGCCAGGCAGAAGAAATGGTTGCTAAGAATAGTTCAAATGACTCCCAACACTATATATATATATATATATTTTGATTTTTGAGACAGGGTTTCTCTATATGTAGCTCTGGCTGTCCTGGGACTCATTCTGTAGCTCAGGCTGGCCTCGAACTCAGGGATCTCTGTCTACCACCGCCTTCCAAGTGCTTGGATTAAAGATGTGCACCACACCTGGTACAATATAGACTACTGATGTGGCCCTTGGCTGCTTCTCAGGGGTTCAGGGCAAGCCTTTATGACTTAAGACACCTCACATGTAGAACACAATATTCAGATGATTTGAGCCTGGATCTGAACCTCTCTCCAGCAGTCTAGCTTCCATGGCATCACAACACATTATGCAAACTGTTGAGGAAAGGAAGCAAGTACCCAACCAGCTGCAACACTTATGGACCATGTCAATGACCAGCATGGCAACATTATCTGTGAAGGTACAGCAAATGTCACTCATATGGCTGTGGTGACTAAGAGTTGTCTAACTGAACCAAAGACCCACACAACAATAGGGAATTAAATCTGGTGCTGAAGACCTAGCTGACTTCCTGGGGCTAGTGAGGTCATGGACATAAGAACTTTGCTACATCAGCGTATTTCCTAACTACATTCTAAATCTTATTCTTAGACCCACAGATAAATGTAGGTAGTACCCATCATCAAAGAGGTCTCATTTTACCGCAAATGAGACTATCAAAGAAAACCACAACTGTAAAGAGATCAATGGATTGTGAAAGCCAGTTTCAATAGATACATCTACATTATTGCTCCTGAATCTGTTTCTCAAAGCACATCATAAAGAATGGGCATTAATATGTAAGAGATGATATACCAGAATATCTTGTTATACAAGTCTCTTCAAAAATGGCTGAATAACCAGGCAATGTTAAAGGACGTGTGTATATGAAAGGGGGTGGTGGTGAAGTTTTTTGTTTTTGTTTTTTTGTTTGTTTGGTTTTGCTTTTTCGAGACAGGGTTTCTCTGTAGGTTTGGAGCCTGTCTTGGAACTAGCTCTTGTAGACAAGGCTGGACTCGAACTCACAGAGATCCACCTGCTTCTGTGTCCTGAGTGCTAGGATTAAAGGCGTGCGCCACCACCATCTCGCTTAAAGGGGGCAAGTTTTGAGAGGGTCCACTAGATACTCAAGGATCCCTTCTGCCTTTTACTACACACATCCAGTCTTGATCGTTTGAAAGCTCCCTTTAATAACCCAGATTTCCTAATTTTTCTCTCTCAACTACTCTTCTGGTCTGTGTCAGTCCTGCATATCCTTCCACCAACCAAATATTCCAGAGGTTTCCTGAAAAGATTTTGTTCAGTGTTTCATATAAAAATCTTAAGAACGTTCCATCAATCACCTCTGGCCTCCTGCAGAATTTCACGTCACTATATCCTTTGCACAGACTAGAAACCATAGTAGTGGACTTCACTTCTTTCTCTGCTTTATCTCAGGGGGAACAAAAACAAAGAAATGACAACAAAACAAACAAAAACCAACTAGTCCCATAAGCACAATATCTCCATTCGAGCAATGGCTGGGACTCGAGGTACCTGAGATGATCTTTCCAGCTTTCACTCTCCTCATGTCTTGTGCTTTGCTTTTTGCAAATACAAATTCTAAATACTTGCCCAATTACATCATTTAATCTTTCACCTAATTGTATATATGAGTATCACTTTATATACAAAACTGACCCCCCAAACTAAATAACTTAGTTATATAGATAGTAAGTGGCAGAAATAATGACCGTTATTGTAACCATCTCTGCCTCTGTCACATTCACAGTTGCTGTGTACAAAATATTGTTTTGGACCCCACATCCACATGACTGCATTGAAACTCACAGTTATCACAAGTCTCACTGTCTACACTTAGTCTTCTCCTTACCTCATACCTTGTGTTCCTGTCGAACTGAATAGAAGGTTCTAGTAAACTCAATTCTTTCTCAGCCTCCTCAGTTTGTACATACCTTGGCAGCTCAGAGAACCGTGTATTCTCATCCCCGACCCCATATAATCCTTTTCAACTATATTCAGATAGGCATCCCTCAAGCACACTTCCCCTCTCTCTCCCAATCCTGAAGAGTAACTTTTTCTGTTGCCTATATTCATCCAGGGAATTCCCTTTCCTAAAGAAGTTATTGGCTGATTCCTGGCTAATCCATTTTAGCAAATGGCAACCTCCAGTGTAGGGTTGGACCTGGTCCATCACTGTGTGGTTTCCTCATCACAGATGAACTGTGCGTCTATTAGGCAGCAGTACTTAACTCAATGCCTGGCGCATAGGAGATGCTCTATTAGTCAACAAGTAAAATAAGCATGAAGTCTTTCATCAGCCAGCCCTCAAGGTCAAGAAGCCTAATATGAAAACAGTGCACCCTAAAAGGTCATTTGGGATGGAAGCAGAGGACATGGGAAAGGTAGAAATGACAAAAGCATAAAAAATCAGCAGAACCAGATATTACCTAATTGAAAGGCATGCCATTTCTAAAATATTAAGTAATCAAATACATGTTAACCTGGATAATGTCCTTTACAGTAGAAAAGTCACAAGAACCCTCCACCCCCCGTTCTTTTTGTAAACCTTGTTTCAGCTGTCCAGCAAGGGAGCTACTATGGTGAAATCACATCCTACCAAAAGCTCTCAGTGTTAACCACTAAGCCATTGTGAAGTTTAACTTGGCAGTCTCCGTGCAGTGAAAGGGCAGGATGGATGAAGCTTCCCTGAAGCTTTTTTACCACTAAATAGCAGGAGGGCATTATTGGCACCCTTCCGCTGTGGCTAGGTTACACGGTTCATTTCAAGGATTTGGGGCCAACTTCACACTGTAATGTGATATTATTGGGCCAGTTTGTCTGACTATTGCAAGAACAAGTGGTTTTGTGTATAGCTTCACCATAGTCTACGAAAACTCTTTGAGAGATCATGGAATTCTATTTCAATTAAAAAAATTTTAAAAAAGAAAAGAATTCTATAACACCGTAAGTATAATTGCATAGCATCTTACTCTGTCAACCTGTAAAATCTGTAAAAATCTAGACTTTTATTTTCTACAGGCAGAAAGGGAGGGAAGTTAGCCTACCAGAAAAGCAGCTACTTGACTTCTTCCACTTGGCATTTTCAGAGTTTCCACAGCTTTCCTATTGTTCTGTCTAGTGTAGAATTTGCGTATAACTGTTTTCAGTCTATGACTTCAAATTTTCTTTAATGGTATTCTTTGTCAGACAATTTTTAAATTTATAGTGCTCCCTGATAATTACTGCCTTTTGAATATTTCTTAAGAAAGCTTCCTGACTCAAATGCCAGGAGTGTGTTCCCATTTATTAGTTTGCAAAATTGTGGATTATTTGTACCCTTTCTTTTTAAAAATTTCATTACCTTCTTCACTAGTGTGCTTCCATAAGGCTTCTTAATCCACAGTTTTGGTTAACCCCCTCTTTCTCCCTCCTCTCCCTCGTTCCCTGCCTTCATTTCTATTTAAGCCTCTATCTAGGCCTCTCGTCCAGCCTTTCAAATCATATGCGCTCTCCTGTTCCTCCAATTACATTTATAATTCAATTGCCTACAGTAGCTCCCACATGGCCTTTTTACACACCTCTTCAGGTTACTCCTTCCCACACTGCCTTATTTCCCATCCTCCTTGTCCACTTGCCTCTATCCCGCTGTACTAGGATGATGGGTGTGTGCTACTTTGCCTGTTCTTTAACATGGTCACTGGAGATCCAAACTCAGGATCACACTTCACAGCAAGTACTTTTCCTACTGAACTAGTAAGCAATTGCTCCATTCTCAGACATTTGGGTCTATAAAAAGTAAGCAAAATATCCTTTGATGCTTTTGACAGTATCATGATGAGTTACATATAGTTGATCCACAATATTTACCCAAATTCCCTATACAGTTTATGTTCCTTTACTCTGCTCACAAAATCTTATTTCTAAGAAAATCTTCCTTTACTATTAATGAATATGCTTTTCTTGTTGCCTAACAATTGTTGGCATGTTCTTTAAGTAAAATAGACTCTCAACTAACAGTCACAGTAGTGTGTACTTAACAATTTCAGCAGTTAGAAGGTAGAGAGGCAGGAGGGTCAGAGGTTCAAGGTCACCTTCCACTGTTTAGAAAGAGAGCCAGAGACCTAAAGTACATGATATTCTGCCTCAGAAGCTAAAACCAAGAGCAAAACAATGATAGATAGATAGATAGATAGATAGATAGATAGATAGATAGATAGATAGATAGATAAGTTATTGTCATACACTTGTTTCATTTTTAACAATGTATCAACTAAGTTGAGTCTGTATAATTTTAAGTCTTTAAAGAAAGACATTGAAAAAGATATCAGAAAATGGAAAGGTCTCCCATGCTCTTGGAGAAATACAATCAACAAAATGGCAATACTACCAAAAGCAAGCTAAAGATTCAATGCTGTCCTAGCACAATTCTTCACAGACCTTGAAGGAACAATACTGAACTTAATGTGGAAAAACAAAACAAAAAAAAACCCCACAATAGCCGAAACAACCCTCTACAATAAAAGAACTTCTGGAAGCATCACCATTCCTGACATCAAATTCTACTCTAGAGCTACAGTAATGAAAATAGCTTGATACTGGCAGAAAATCAGACACGTGGACCAATGGAATTGCATCAAAGACCCTGATATAAATCTACACACCTATAAATACCTGATTTTTGACAAAAAAGGTAAAGTTATACAATGGAAAAAAGCATCTTCAACAAATGGTGCTGGAATAACTGATATCGACATGTAGAAGAATGCAAAGAGATCCATATCTATTCCCATGCACAAAACTCAAGTCCAAATGGATCAAAGACCTCAATATAAATCTAGCCACACTGAACCTCATAGAAGAGAAAGTGAGAAGTAGCTTTGAATGCATTGGTAAAGGAGACCACTTCCTGAATATAACCCCAGTAGCACAGACACTGAGACCAACAATTAATAAATGGGACCTCCTGAAATCGAGAAGCTTCTGTAAGACAAAGGACACCATCAGCAAGACAAAACAGCAACCTACAAATTGGGGGAAAAATTTCAGCAACCCCACATATGACAGAAGGCACACCTCCAAAATATACAAGGAACTCATAAAACTAGATATCAAAATAATCCAATTAAAAATGGGGTACAGATCTAAACAGAGAATTTTCAACAGAGGAATCTCAAATGGCCAAATGACACTTAAAGAACTGCTTAACATCCTTAGGCATCAGGGAAATGCAAATCAAAACAACTCTGAGATAACATCTTATACCTGTCAGAATGGCTTAGATCAAAAACCCCAATGAAAGCTTATGCTGGAGAGGATGTAGAGGAAGGAGAACACTCATCCATTGCTGGTGGGAGCCCAAACTTCTACAGTCACTTTGGAATTCAGTATGGCAGTTTTTCAGAAAATTGGTAATCAGTCTTCTCAAGACCGTGCAATATTGCTCTTGGGCATATACCCAAAGGATGCAGACTCATACTACAAGGACATTTGCTCAGCTATGTTCATAGCAGCATTTTTTCATAATAGCCAGAACTTGGAAACAACCTAGATATCACTCAACCAAAAAATGGATAAAGAAAAGGCAATACCTTTACAAAGGAGAATTTCTCAGTGATAAAAAACAATGACATCTTGAAATTTGCATGCAAATGGATGGAAGTAGAGAAAACCATCATGAATGAGGTAACCCAGACAAAGAAAGACAAATGGTATGTACTCACTCATAAATGGATATTAGACATAAAAGAAAAGATAACCATCCCACAGTACGCAACCCCAGAGAAGAGAGGAAACAAGGAAAACACTAATAGAGACATATACGGATACCCCAGGGAAGGGGAAGTGGACAAGATCTTCCTAGTAAATAGATTGCATGGCAGGAGAGTGGAGGGTGGTAGGGGAGTGAAGAGGGAAAAGGGGAGTAGGGAGCAGAACATGAGGGACCAAGAAGATTGAGTTGGTAAAGGTCAGAGAGGGAGAACAAGGTAAGAGATAACTTGAAAGAGGGAGCCATTATGGGGCTAGCAAGAAACCAGGTACTAGAGAAATTCCCAGAACTCCACAAGGATGACCCCAGCTAAGATCCTAAGCAATACTGAAAAGGGTACCTTAACTGCCCTTCCTCTGTAATCAGATTGATGACTATCTTAGTTGTCATCACAGAATCTTCATCTGGAAACTGATGGATGCAAATGCAGAGATCCACAACTAAACACTGAGCCCAACTCTTGGAGTCCAGTCATAGAGAGGGAAGAGTGATATTATGAGCAAAGGGGCCAAGACAATGATGGGGATACCCACAGAAACAACTGTCTCCAACAAGTGGGAGCTCACTGACTCTGACTGAGAGCTGGGGAACCCACATAAAACCAAACTAGGACCTCTGAATGTGAGTGACAGTTGCGTGGCTTAGGCAGTCTGTGGGGCCACTAAAAGTAGAACCAATATTTATCCCTAGTGCATGAACTGGCTCTTTGGAGCCCATTCCCTATAGAGGGAGACTTTGCTCAGATTAGATACAGGGGTTAGAGCCTTGGTCCTGTCTCAAGTGATATAAAAGACTTTGTTGACTCCCCATGGGAGCCTAGTTTCTGAGGAGTAGATCGGGGTGTGGTGGGGAGAAGATGGGGGAGGGAGAAAAACTGGGATTGATATGTAAAATAAAATTGTTTAAAAAAAAAACAAAACCAAGACCAAATCAATCAATCAATCAATCAATCAATAATTATACAGGCTCAACTTAGTTGATGCACTGTTAAAAGATGTTCTTTGCAAAAATAATCTATAAAATCAACTTTTCCTCCTTCAAATTAGTGACGTGAATCTTTTGAATCTTAGGGGCAATCTTAGCAGTCTGTGCTATTGAACTTGAACTCAGGAAGGGTATTAGCACTGGAGGCAAATGCTTTTGTCCACTGAGAGACCTAGTTCCCCCTACATTAGATTAATTTTTGTATTCAACAGTGATAAATAGTAATGACACTGACATTATGATAATATGTGATTGTTATTTAGAATCTGTTAATTTCCAAGCAAGGCATCAAAGTCATTTTTACCTTAACGCTTAAATAAATACAATCCATTAGGTCATTTCTTCCATTTTTCCTAATGTGAAATGAGCTGAAAGAATCCGAGTAGCATCTCCAGAATCACACACAGTAAGAGCCTGGCACAGGAGCAGATCTCAACGTGGAGCCTGAACTCCTTAACCCCAGTGTCCTACAGTATAAACAGTTTCCTGTTCTTCCCATGGAAAGTCCTGGTGAATTTATTATATTGTGCTCACATTCAACCCCTACCAGTAATGTGACCTTATCTAGACTGCTTTTGTGTAACTCAGTGTGGGACTCCAAGATCAATGTGTTGAATGTTTATTTCTGCATCCTCCAGGATCTTAATCAGAATATGCTCTCAGCTGAAGAAGTTGGCCTAATCCCTAGCTTTAGACTCCCCTTTCCTTTTTAGTGGTCTCCAGTTGCTTTGTGTATCTGAACTGACAGCAATTACACAAAGCAGCCAGAAGATGATTAGCTTGGAGAGGCGAATTGTGTCAAGTTAATTACCAGTGGTGCACGCTGACTTTGATTCATGAAGATGGCTTTTAGTGGGGCTTTTAAAAAGCCATGTTAATCAGTCGACACTTTTTTTTTTTTTAGATTTTAATGGAAATGTCAGAAGGAGAGGTACATTGAAAACTAAGGAAAGAGGGATCCTGGTGTGCACTAAAATAATTTATCAAAGAAGCATTCATTTAAAGAACTATTTTGTAGGCCACTTGATCATGAAATGAACACTCCTTTCTTTAACTATAGGGATGGGATCAAATCAACCACCAATGTTTGAGATGCCTTACTATCTCTCAGGTACATAGTTCCCAAACTGCAATAAACAGAACTGCCAAAAAAGAGGTACAAACGTGAAAAGAAAGTTTAAAGGTGTATTCTTTCAAAATATAAACTATTGAGTGGTTATCATAGAGTTTTCGTCCAAGCTGGAGATAATCTTCAGCCTCTTCATGGTTCAATAGTGCATTGACACCAGTGGACTAGGTCAACAGTTCCTGTCAGTCCTTCACACAGCTCTTGAGGCCTGCTACCTTCTTTGTCTCATGCTATGAGACTCTCTTGACCTTTTTCCCAGGAAAACAAACTTTTTAGCTGAACATGTTTGAATCTAGTCATATCATAGGAAACTATACGCATAATTTGGATTATGTCAAATCTTGCCACTGTATAGATTTCCAAGTCTTTTTAAAAAGTTTTCTTTTTTCTTTTTACAGCCTACCAGGAGTCCGTGTTTGGATGTATAGTTCAATCACTGCTCTTCAGTAACTTGTTTCTGACTAAGATAAACACTGAAGTAGTAAGCAATGTCTTATTGGGCTAGTAAGCTGTGTGACCAGTCAACAATATACTCAAGGACACTGGGTTTTATATTTTGAAATTTGCAAATAACATATGATATTAGTCAACAAAATACTATGGTTAAAAACATCTTTCAGTGTTCATAAATATATTCTGTAAACCTATTGCTCTGTCTCTATTTATAGGTCAAGTTCATACCCAGTACCTATGTCTTTAAAGGGAGGCACAACTCCTAATATCACTAAGGATAACTATGCTCACTAGACAACTAGAAGTATTTAGCAAAAGTGAATAAGCAATTATACTTTTTAATCTGAGCTATTTAGCAATTTAGGGCTGCTGGAAGAAGAAGTGTCAGAGATTTTGCTTTGGTTTGGTTTTTAAATGATGTGACCCCTAGTAGTATGGTCAGATACCAGAGCAGATCTCAATACCAAGATTAGCTTGGCAACACAAACTGCACTTGATTGAGGAAGCAGGAGGAGGGGAAGGAGGAGGAAAAGAAGGAGGGAAGAGGAAATAAAGAGAGAAAAGAAGGAAAGAAAGAAAGAGGAAGAAAGAGGGAGAAGGAGAGGGAGAAGCAAGGAAGGAAGAAGGAAGGAAAGAAAGAGGGGGGAGAGGGGCAGGGAAGGAGAAAGGGAATGAAGGGAGACAGATAAGAAAGAAAGAGAGAGGGAAGAAAAGGGAAGGGAAAGAAGAAAGGCAGATAAGCAGAGAGGAAAGAAAGAAGGGGGAAGGGGAAAAATGAAAGAAGGAGAAAGGATGAATGGAAGAAAAGAAAGAAGAAAGGAAGGATGGGAGGAAGGGAAGGAGGGAGGGAGAGAAAAAAAGAAAAATAAAAAAAGCAATTTCAAAGTTGGGTGGGAAAGGATGGAAGGATTGATAAGACAAGGAGCTGGGGTGGGGGTGAATATGTTCAAAATACACTGTCAAAAATTCTCAAAAAATTAGAACTATTTTTTTAAACTACACTATATCTAGACTTCTACCTTAACTATCCTTGAATGTAGAAAAGGAAGATGGGGAGGGTAGGTCCCAAACCAGTGTGACCCATAAGCTAATACATGGCAACTAACCAAAGTCATCCACCTACACTAGATGAACTAGTACTCTAGAAAGAACTAGAGCAAACCGTATGTAAGTCCACTCATTACTGAGTATCGCTTAAAACTGGCTTGAAATAAATCGTATTGTATTTCAAAAGTATCCATCAATTTATAAGGGCAGAGAAGACATAAAATGTTCATTTCCCTCATTATTATGTAGCCCAAACCAGCTTCTGTGTAGTAAGGAGGAGTGCCAAAGATTGCTGTTGGATCAAGGGGCTGCCATCAGTGAAATCATTTGAAAGGATTTTTCCAGAATTAGTGGCTGTCAGCTTATCCAAACATTTGGACAAAAACCACAGTAGGCAAATTATTGACACTTCACTGCTTCTCCTCGCCGCTCCTCAATAGAGACACTAATAGGATCTCTGAGCAAATGTGCATTTCAATCTCCTTTTGAACTAAAGCCATCTCAGTGGGTGCATTTTGTACACCCTTCTTTGTTGCGGAGAAGAAAATAACTCAAGTCAGGGCTGCTCAGCAGTCTCCCAGGCAGCCCACCATCCTGATCGTCAAGGACTCCTTTTTAGAAATGTAGAGTTTAGATAATGAGCTTTTGGAATGCAACAATGTGATGTCATAGCCCACTGTGTTGGGATGAACGCTCATGCAGCACTATAGCCAACACTGGATAGGCATGTTCTCTCACGGGATATGTCTTCTTCTGTCTCTGGTGCGGTCACCACTTTTCAACACAATTACACTTCTGAAACTTAACTGGATTTTTAAAAGATAATCAGAAAGTTGACATAACATCTTGTAACACCTCAACAACTGCTCCACATACCGAACACATTAGGAAAAACACAATCGCCTCAGTTAAGCAAGACAGACATAAAGCTACTGAAACCACCCCTCATCATGTGGCAAAAAATTAAATGCTGTTTTTTTTCCTACCTGTCCTCATTTACAATGTAAAATTTTCCATTTTATAATATAAATATTTTTCAGTCATTAATTCAATGTTGTTTTCTGTTTTTTCCTACACCAAGATTACAATTCTATAAACCAAATGCCTTTTCCCCAGGAATCAGGAACTCTGAAAGATTGCGTGCAAGGCATACTTGCTATACATTTATTTTGTTCCTGTACTGGAACTTAATGAGACAATTTAAATAATGATTTTAATCACTCATCAAAAGTCACACTAAAATATTGAGGCCTATGAAAATGTTTGTGTTTATTAGATGAGACACATGAAGGTGCTGTCCTAAGACTAGATATAGCCAGTAGCTCTAAGTTCACACAGCTCAACCTAATTTACATACCCACTGGAGTGCCTTCCTCTCCAGTTAAACTGTTTTTTAACTGAAATAGATTCTTCTCTCATACAACACATCTTAACTACAGCTTACCCTACCTCCACTCCTCCTAGCTCCCACATCACATCCCCTCTCTCCCAGATCCACTCCTCTTCAGAAAAGAGCAAGCCTCCAAGAGAGGACAAAAAACAGGACAAAACCAGATCCAATCAGACAAGGCTTTAAAGACCTCATTTTATCAGCTCTTGAGACTGTTTTCCTCCTATGGGGTTGCCTTTTCCAGTTAAACTTTTAAATTATTTTCAGTAAGCTATGATAATTAATAGTGCTATATTATATATTCAACCAGGCATAACAAGCTTTTTGTTTTTGGGCCACCAACCAGCTCCCAAATCAAGACATAGAGACTTAATAGTTATGAGTGCTCAGTCTTATTTTAGTTTTTATTTTTTAACCAGTTTCTCTTTATCTATGTTTTGCCTTGGGGCTTTTTACCTTTCTTTCTGTATGTCCTACTCTGGGTCTTATGTCTGGTGCTCTTTGGCTGACCCTGAGTGTCTCACTATCTTCCTCTCTCATTCTCTCCCCCGCCTTCTTATCAAGTTCTTTCCTCTTCTCTTCCAACCTATTTTCTCTGCCCACCAGTCCCACCTATCCACCTCCTGCCTAGCTATTGGTCATTCAGCTTTCTATTAGACCAATCAGGTGCCTTAGGCAGGCAAGATGAAGCAGCAACACATCTTTTCACAGTTAAATGAACGCAGCAGAAACAAATTAACACACCTCACATAAAGTAATATTCTGCAGCATAAACAAATGTAACACATCTTTGCCTAGTTAAAGTAATATCCCACAACAGTAATGTATTACATATCTTTTATTCATATCCTATGAAAAACTTCTATAAACAAAATATCTGCTACTTTCAATGTAGCTAAAAAA
>NC_022017.1:19279643-19283047 GCF_000317375.1 Microtus ochrogaster
GTGCCACTGCTACCAGACCTTTTCAATTTTTAATATTTATTTTTTAGTTGTGTTTAGAAGCCCTGCCTCAGATTATTGTTTTCTTTTCAATTTGACTTACCTTATCTCAAAACTAAATTGCCAGGGCCAATGAGATGCTCAGTGGGTAAAGTTACTTGATACACAAGACTGCATTCTAAAGATTTTATGTTTGGCCATTTTAACCTTAAAGTCTTCTATATATTCTTGGATTATTAAGGGAACAAACACTTAATGTATATTGTTCCTGCTCAGAATATCTTGAGCTTATTACCTAGTTATGCATGTTTCCCTCTAGTATTTGACAGATACAGCATAACAGCAGAATTGAATTTGTTCTTTGAAGACGTAAGATTCATTTATGTTGTTTGTAAAGTTGGTTGGCTTAGCAACCACTGCACAGGTAGAGCCATTACGAGTCCCCATTCTTGCCTGTCTTCTACTCCTGTACAAGGCACATACAGAAATCTCAACCAATCCCCCCAAACCAGGTCAGACCACTGATACATGACTGAAAGTTATTGGGTTGTCCTTCCAGGAAGGCTCCATAGATACAGAGTTTCTGTACACCATAGTCAGCTTGCCTCCTGGTCCTCTGCTCATGTCTAGGAAATATGAAACCACACAAACAACAGAACAGCTGGAGAATCAGAGAGGCTTAAGGACATCCAAGGACACATAGGGACAATTGGCCTGTCTCTGCACACACCTTTTCATGCTCTAATCATTGTCATCGGAACTTTTCTGCCTTGCAGCTAACATTAATCTTAATGGGTAGCAAGGAATTAAATGCTGTTAAGCCCCACCCAGATGTCCTACAATGTGCAGTGTGTGTGTCACTAAGGCCGGGAGCTAATAACTGTACCAATGATACATTGTTCTTGGCTCACGTGTCACTAAGGACGAGTGCTAACAGCTACCAATGGCACATTGTTCTTGGCACAGAAGAACACAGCATGTATAGACAATGGGTTAGGGGTATGATAGGGCAAATACCTGAACCCCCTTGTTTGAGGTGGTCTGTCTCTATGGGTTCACTTACTGAGCAGGGTGCTTAGTGGTAGCCACCCAGGCTAGACTCCAGAAGTGTCTCCCTCTACTCTAGTTCCATCACTTTCTCACAGTTTTTCAGAGTGGATTCATTCCCTTCCTCAATCAGTTGTCTCTAGTGAACCCTAGATAAGTCACTGGGTATTTTCACGTCACTAAAAACCTCCCCTTATTGTGGATGGATGGGGAGTATAGTGTGTGTTGTAAGTGCTTCTTGAAGCGTTTAAAGGTTCTGTGTCTTCCTATGGGATGGGTTTTGTTTAGAGATATAGCCGTATGGAGACAAGATAGTTTTCTTTAAATGAGTTATTAAATTTGATACATGAGTTTATCTTATTAGATCCATCACTTAGAGTCAATATGTTGATATCTATTCACTGTTTGATTCTCCTGACATTTAGATCAGTATTTTAAATTTAATTTGAGTCCGAGTGGTTTTTATCTCTGAGGTAAATTTTCTTACTGTTTGTAATATGAATGCTCTGTATTTATTTTGTGTTCTTCGCTGGAATTCTGGTAAGGATTTCCATGTTGGTTTCTCTGCTTTACTTCATGACAGCTTTTCTCATACTGTTTGCAGGTTTTACATCATGGTAAGTGACTTCTAAACTTTCTCTTGGATATATCAGAATATATCAAATTTCCCTTTCTTTGCTCCTTTCTTTTTTCTTTTCTTTTACCATTGTGACAATGTTGCCCTTGGAGAGGTACTGCAGGTGTTCATATTTATATTTATGTAGCAATTTTTGTTCCTTTAAATATTCCTAAATGTTTGCTTTCATTTATATTTTTATACTAGATTGATATGTGGTTCACTGTAGACATTTTGTTGTTGTTTACTATTTGTCTATTGTTTTTGAAGCAATTATTTTTATTCCAACAGAGACTTTAAAATGTTTAAATGAATCTTTCCTTGGAATTATCAATGTAAAAATAACTTATTTATCTTTTTCACTAAATTTCTTCAGATATAATTAAATTTAATCTAGAATGTGATTTAGGAATTGTTTGACTGTTTGGATTTTTACACCACCTTTTGGTAATTTCATCACTTCATATTATATCAATTATTTTTTTTCTGTTTCTCATGTATTCAGTCTTAATTCCCATTTTAGATGCTTTCTTCCCCTTTGCCGAAATACACACTTAAAACATTTTTAGCATTGAAATGTAAGCGCATTTGCTGTACATGATACTGATTTCTTTTGATTTTTTTATTCATATACTTGGCTGACTCAAGACTTCCTTGAACACATGAAACATTTTCTCTTAATATTTAAAATTGTTATTTCTCTTCAGTTTGCTATGGATTTGAAGTGTGTAGTTTAGTTCCATTGTTTTGTTTTGTTTTGCTAATTTTTTGTTTTGTTGTTGTTGTTACTGAGTTCTTATTATTTTAAATAATTTTTAAAAATAATTTTAAATTATTTTAAAATAAAATTTTATTTATTTAAAATAAAATAAAAAAGTGAATGAATCTCAAAGAATCTAGCCTACATATGTCAAATAACTTTGTACTGGAAGAATTTAAAAAGTTAAGAAAAAAAGCAACACTGTTCAAGACAGCTGTGGCTGAAAGGGATGGAACTGAGCATCACTAAATTCAAGGTTGGGGCATCATATAGTGCTATAGTGGGTCAAGGGAAAAGCTTTTCATGCTGTGGATAGGTGTGTGTGATGAGGTGTTTACTAATTGGCATTAACTAAAATCAGAATCTTAAATTCCAACAAAGTTTGGAGAGCAGAGGCTACCATTGTCTTTTATAGTATATCACGGGACAAGTCCAGGTCCTGAAAAGGAAAACTGGAAAGAGTTAAGAAAAGGTTTACATACCCCAAAAATGGATGGAGAAAGAACTTGCAATTATATGGCTTTTAAAATAAATATAAGAGAAGAAAAATCAGGGGCCTCAGCCTCAGGTTGGGAATTTCCAGCCTAAGGCTGGAGAGATGTGACCACGGGTAAGAAGTCTGTGAAAGCCTCATAGCCTGAGTTTGATGCCTAGAACCATGAAAAGGTGGAAAAGGAGACCCGACTCCACTAAGTTGTCCTTTTGTTTCTACATATATACCATGACATCTCTCTCTCCTTCACACACATACACACACACACACACACACACACACACACACCCCACAAGTATAGTAATAATAAATTTAACGTAAAAGCTAAATCTTTAAATGAATCCAGCTATAATGTTAATCCAGCTGTAAAATATGGCATTTAAAATATTTAAAAAGCTTAAGACTTTTTATTTCAATGAGGCACATCTGCTCCTGGCAGCACCAAGCTACTTCAAGAGGAAGGTGGGCATCAAAGAGGCTCCTTATGGAGT
>NC_022017.1:19283532-19292462 GCF_000317375.1 Microtus ochrogaster
AAGATCATACACATTCTTGGTCATTGGGTAGTTATTTCTGCTCACTAGGACCTCACATACCTGGTAGAGATATAAGAATTTTTCAATTAAAATATTACCCACTGTCTTATTTCCCTATTTTCATGTTCTGTTGTTCACAGCAGTAAGATGTTCACCGGGCAACGGGTTAAAACACCTGATGCATATACTGAATAGCAGAACCATGAAATATGGAGTCATTGGAGAGTAATTCCATCAACAACACAGCAACTGTTTCACAACAGAATGTGCTTTAAAAGTCATATCTAGATGTGGTGCCTTTCTAAGCTCAAAATTAAATATTCCATACAGTGGCAACAAAGCTATCTTCTATTCAATTCCAGCTTCTAACGCTTTCCTAGAAAAAAAAATTAAGTTAAATCTCAAAGTCTCATATGAATTACCCAGGAGGCTTTCCTATGCACATCGAGGGCAGTTGATACGGCTGGCTTATTGGAAGAATGCCTTAGCTATTACAGATGATAATATTTAAAAATCATGGAATCATTTGGTCTATCAATAGGAAATCTAGCATTCAATAGAAGTCTCTTGAATGGCTGAGAATTAATTATGTATAATTCTGTGATACAATAATATCATTATCCTCATGGTGTGCATGGAAACACCATCATGAGAAGCATCATTTCTGGACTGCTTCCTGCAGCAGCCACCCTGTAGCACTGACATAGCCAATGCTAGCCTTACCTTGTGGTTAGTATTTTGTTGATAATAAACTGAACTCGAGACTTTAGGAAATGTGCCTGAAGTCCTAGGGAAACAGAAAAGAACTGAATTAGGAGCCAGTGATCTTCTGCTCAGATCTCTGTTCTAGACTCATTCCATTGCCCTGTCTTCACAGCTGATTTCTTTTAAATGGGAGGTGCACATGATGGAGGATGTTAGTCCCCTCGTTACTTGTGCACACAGTTCTTCCTGGCTGTGGGGTTGTTTAAGGCTACTGAAAAATAAATACAAAGACTTGTGACCTTCCAAAACCCTTCATGCCACAAAACGTACTCTAAACCAACAGTAATTTGCACAATACTACAAAATTTACATTATGAATATTGCATGTCTACAGATTTAGATGTGTGTACAGGTGTCCTGTATGTCTACTTGCCAGTGGATGAGCAACCGATAATCATGCTTGACAGTGTCTGAGGTCTGTGTTTACACCTCAGAACACTAGAGGCTCGAGGACAGGGCAATATCTAGTAGGGTCCTATCATCCATTTTCCAAAGCACATTAGGCCAGATGTGTTTTAGACACTGATGGAGAATTCAGGAAGTTCTGGAAGGCTAAACAGCTGTCTGTGTTAGCAAAGCATAATTTGTACTTCTTTATAAAGTAGTAGTCCTCATAACAGGTAGTATAAATATGCCACATCTTTCTTAAGGTGATTCAGAACAGGGTTCATTATGACGTGAGTTCAGCCCGTGATCAGATGCAGGTATCTAATGAGTCGGTCATGAAACAGCACGTGTAGGTTGAGCACAAAATCAGCAAAAGGGAAAGGGAGCTGCGATGCTTTCATACCCAGCATGCATCCACCACGAGGGCTTTGTTAGCTCATGGGTAAGTCTTTTGCTCTCCAGAGCTTTAATTAATGCCTTATAATTAAATCCCACAAACAGTGTCTTCTGGAGAAGTTTCATAAATAAATCTGTGAAGTTATGAACTTGAGCATCAACGTCCACTTTTCCATGCCGTGTCTACCTTAGAAAACAACATAAAATGATATTTTTAGAGTTCTGATATACATGAAAAGAATTTGAATGCCATGTAAAAGACTCAACATAAAGGAAATAGGAGTTGGTCTTGAGTGTTCTGTATAGCTTGCTTCACTGATTTTCTTGCTTAGAAAACATTATAGAAAACATGGAAACCTATTTGTTTTCTGTAGAGCAGGGCTCAGACTCAAAGCCATGCATCCTGATGTCTTCTGCAGTGCACGCATTTGACCAATGAGGACATTCAGGTGAACCAGAGAGGCAGGGTTTGGAAGAGGAAATGGCCGAGCAGCTGATCCAGTCAGGTCTACTCTCAAAGGAGAAAAATTTGATTTTCTTCTCTTCGAATTTCACATAACCACAGAGTGACTTACATCACCCAGAATTATTTATAAAAAATGGTGATATATACTATTAACTACTTTTGATATGTCCTTTAGCTTTTAAAGGGGGGTTATAAAAGGATACAGTTATCTGGCAGTCATATTGT
Organism: Microtus ochrogaster; assembly: GCF_000317375.1. Taxonomy (NCBI): domain Eukaryota; kingdom Metazoa; phylum Chordata; class Mammalia; order Rodentia; family Cricetidae; genus Microtus; species Microtus ochrogaster. The sequence continues at coordinate 19,285,772 of NC_022017.1, forward strand.
CTTTGCATTGCAAGGGAAATTCAGTTCACAAAAATGCAAAAGTCACACAAACTAAATGGTGTCTGATTCTGGTCCTAGACTTTCAGTTAACCTTGTGGTTAACATACAAATAAACAAACGCTTTGAGTTCTAGTAACCTTTAATTTACACTGTCTTCTCCAGTGATGGTTGGTGGCATAAGTTAATGCAAACAGCTACAGCAGAAGCCAGGATATTAATTGCTAATTAGTTCACTTTTCTAAATTTATCCTTTTGACAGTGATATATCATAGGCATAAAGTTATGGAGAGAAACATATGCAGTAACACAGGAGCAGTCAGAGAAAGCAATGTTACAGAGTGAGAAAGTGTTACTATAAGCTAGCTTGACCTCTCTGCAATGTTTTACTCTTTCTATTAGTCCAAGTTTCAAAAAAGCCTTGCTGTCCAAATAAGATGTGTAGCTGTCTAGCAGTTCTGTCATATATTTCATTTGAATCATGCAGTATGGAATGAAAAGTGAAACACTGCATTGCTCTCAGCCTCAAAGAAACAAGTTGAGCTCCATAATTTCACAGAGTATAGTCCAAGTTCTCCTTCTAACGCCAAGCTGAATGATTTTTCTTTGTTTTTTTCTTTTTCTTTTTTTTTTTTTTTGAGACAGGGTTTTGCTGTAGCCTTGGAGCCTGTCCTGGAACTAGCTCTTGTAGACCAGGCTAGTCTCGAACTCACAAAGATCCCCCTGCTGCTGCCTCCCGAGTGCTGGGATTAAAGGCATGCACCACCATTGCCTGGGGAATGTTTTTTCCAATAGTAACCACAGTTTCCACTTTTTTCTCTGCTCTAGTAATTCTACTTATATGCTTAGATAATCGAGTTTCAAAGATCTTCCCTTTGCAAATGATAGTTCAGTGGTTAAAGGATTCCAAGCATGAGGACATAAATTTGAACCCCTGACCCTATGTAAAAAACAATTCAGGAGTGGTGGCAAATACTGGTAATCCCAGTGCAGGGGGAGGCAAAGACAAATGGATCCCAGGGCTCTGGGGCTCATTGACCAGCCAGTTTATCCTACTTGGTAAATACAAAATCAATGAAACATCCTATCTCAAAAAGTTTTTTTTTTAATGGACAACATTTGATGATTGATAGCCAAGGTTGTCCTCTGGCTTCCACATGAGCACACATGCATATCTGCACATGTACACACACACACACACACACACACACACACACACACAAACACACAAACACACCACAAGTGAAATTTGTTATGCAAGATCCCAGAAAATATATAACAGATTTGTAACTACTAGAATTCCATGGTATAATATGGGGTATTATATACATAAGGCTTTCTGAGTCTGATAATAGAGCTGTTTACAATTTTAGGTTATTTTTCCATCGTTCTCGCCCAACACTGACTTATTTAGAGGAAGCATTTTAGAATGTTTCTCACTTAACCTTTGCTTGCTGTGCAAATTCACAAGTAAGCAGGGAGAATTTCTTTTTGTCAACAGGACTTCATCATCGGCAAGAATAAATCATCCTCACATGCCCTTCAGAACCTCTCCTTCAAGTCTGTTCTGTTGAGGAAGATAGTTTCACAGTGAACTATAAAAGTACAGTTAGTCTTTCTTCTACTGTGTTAAGTAGAACCTTTACAGCTATAAGCACAGCTGTATAGCCTCACATCTGCACACATGGGGTCTCTGGCATACAGAGGAAATTCCTTTCATGTTTTTTCAGAAGAACCAGCGTTTTTCAAAAAGTCATTATACCCTGTGAATTTTTATGAAATTTATCCCATTTGTGTCTGTATTATTATTAAATCAGTTTTTTAGTTAGTAAACTAAACAGGATTTTTATACATTTTATCCTAAAAATGAGGATGCTAAGATTTTAACTAAGTGGTTTTTAAATGCAATAGGTTAAATTTTAACTTATTTCACACATGTGTACACATACATATACACATGCACATGAGAGACAGAGAAAGAGAGAGAGAGAGAGAGAGAGAGAGAGAGAGAGAGAGAGAGAGAGAACAGGGACAGAGAGAGGAGTGTCTAGCACTGCTACAAATGAAGGAGAAGGACTAACAGAATCACTCCAGACTGTGCTCTAATGGCCCGTTCCCCATTCGCTGAACAACATCTTGCCATGGAAAAGAAACTTTACCCTTTCTTCAAATCTCCTTTCTTAAACTCTCTTGTGTGAGAGAGCAACAAACTCTCTTGTGTGAGTGTATGAATTTAGAGCCCATACTTATAAAATGTCCTCTACTGAAACTCACATGGCAAGCAGATGTCTAGGAACCTTAGCGCCTCTGTCTCTGCTTCTCTCCTTATCTATGATCCTCCATGCTAAGCCCCTCTGCAATTGAAATGTGACTATCTGAACAGTGCACAGGGGTCACAGATATTATCTTCAGGGTGGTTTGAATATCCAGCTAAGGCTATAAAACCCCCAGCCTTAATTATGAATTATCCTTCAAATCCTAATTAACCTTCAAAACAAGAAATACTTGTGAGTTTTACCACAATCCCCAAAGTGTATTTACCAGTTATTAGTCATGGCAAATTCCATTCACCTCTCTCGTGTCTGACTGCTGAACTGCATCTCAAGTTAGCTAAGGAGAACCCATCAGGGCCATCCCACTAGCTCCTCTCCACGGATTATTGGCTGTAATAAAATGTGAGACAATCATAGATTTGCTTCTTAACAGCAACCAAAAAAAAATTCAATATTTCTCCAACACAAGAGTAATCAAATCAGACCCTAGAATCTTCCTTGTGCTGATTTATAACAGCAGGAAAATGTATCAGTAATATTAAGGCAAGGAATTCAGTCTTGCTAATGTGACATCACTCGATATCTAAATAAGATGTTTTGTTTTGTTCTCCCCCAACCTCATTAGTTGATATCCTTGGTGGAGTTATCATTGAGAGTTACCAGCCAACCAGGAATCCTTGGAACAAAATGTGTTTAGGGCAGTCATCCCTAAAGGGTTCTCAACAAACAGTGTTAGCTTTTACAAACGCAAGTTATCAATGTCACTCGAGACTTACCGAATCATAGGTCCTTAGAACCTGTTTCAACAATCGATTCTCCTGACACTTAATACACATTCATGTTTAAGAATCACAGACTTAAGAGGATAGCTGCAGCAAATGAAATTCCGGTTCACAATCCATGGTATTATGTATTCTTATCTCATCCCTCTCTGCATCTGCTTTTCATCCCTCCATAAAATGCTTACAGAATCATTTTCATGCTGAGAGAATGTCTTTACTCAGCTGGCAAAGGACCATGCAGGCTTGAGAGGTTCTGGTTTCAAAGAATCAATATTTATTTCTTGTATTAGAAACAGAACACTCGCAATCCATTTTTTAAGTGAACCACACATAGGCGAGTAGTGCAATCCTCTTCTCCTTCAGCAGGTCCTGAGGCAATCAGAATTCCCCAAGAACTGGAGAGCATAAACTCCAAGCTCGGGGAAAAACCGCAGGATATTACATGTTTACTTACCTCAGATCTTTGAAAGAAAATCGTGCGTTTGCTTGCTTTACAGAATGTTTAAAAGCATGTCTACAAAGAAACTCACATTAGAGCTGTTGACAACCTCAGTATCTTCTAAGCTGAGGTGTTACACAGCATGTGTCATAGACGAAAATCCATAGGGAAGCTGATTTGAAACCCCACTCCTTAAGTAGCAGATAATGCTGATTTGAACAAATGTAAGAGATGAGAACATCCTGTTGGTAAAGGATGAACAATTACTTATGTGGCTATATCCTTTTTTCTAATAAAGATGTGTAGCATGACTTTATTAATAATCAGCATTTTGATCTTGCCTAGATTAGAGTGACGAAGTTTTGTGATTCAGAACTACATAAAAGATTCTGTGAAATTTTATAGTTGCTTTTCTCCAATCACCTAATTCTAGAAACTCCCAGTTTCATGAATCCTCTGGGCTTATTCATGTTTAAAATTAGCATCTATGGGTAGAGAGTTAGCTGAGTGGTTAAGAGTGCTTGTTGCTCTTGTAGAAGACCCAGGTTCAATTCCCAGTACCAACATGGTAGTTCACCACTGTCTGTAACTCCAATACTAAGGGATCTAGCAACCTCATCTGACCTCAGCTGGCACCAAGCATGCATGTGGTTTGTCCATACATGGTGTATACACAGGAAAAACACTCATAAACACAAAATAATAAAATAAAAAATAACATATGATACTTAGTCAACCATCATTTTTCCTTAAAAATGAAAAAGACATTACATGAATAATCAAAAACTTTGTAATTTTTATTCTGTTGTGTGGACCCCAGACTGTGTATTTACATCCATTTGTAGTCAAGGCTGAAATTCTCTCGCGTACCTCAGGTCCAGCAGTAAAGCAAGACCATGGTCATCCTATTTCATATTACATCAATGGTCAGTGAAAAGGAGGCCTTCCCAGCAGGCACCAACACCAGAGTCTAGGAGACCACTGACCTTCTTCATGGACCAGAAGACAATTTGAAAATACCAGGGAAAACAAAGTTAGTTCTTCTTTTGAATAATAAGACTTGACCAAAGTGCCAGATACTGAGAAGACACAAGACTTAACTTCCTAATAGGTCACACAGAAAGAAAGCACAGAGCTTCTGGTTGGACATTTTACTGTTATTTTATTTGTTATGTAAATTGTATTCAGAATTTAGTATGTATAACTCTTCAGTATTCTCTATAAATACTAACTATGATATTATACCTGTTAAACACGAAGGACTTCAAAATAGGGGCACTGAATGAATTCTGCATACACCATGCTCATTACTCAAATGCCTTTGGTTTCCCAGTGAGAGCATGTACTGACCAACTCACGTGTGCTATGCACTTCCAGTTATCCCATACAAATAGAAATATTATTTTGTTAAAATATGCCCAAATAAATGAGGAGCACCCAGTAACCTCATTCTTCATTCTAGAACTCTGCAATGCTGAGAGTCAGGACTCTCAGTTCTTTACAATCACAAGTGGATTTTATGAATGAAAAACAATGCTGCTTTACAGCCCATCCACCATTATTTAAATATGTCTACCAGTGTGCAGGAAGACACGCTGGAAGATGGATATAGCCTGCTTTCATTTTTCAAACATGAAATACTTTTACAGGTGAATATTTTAAAAATAATTTACTTATTTATTTTCTTAAAAAAGTACTCCAATAGGACATCTTAAAATATTTAATTACAGTGCATCTATATGTTTAGTGTTTTTAAATACAATAAATGAACTTAGAAGTTATAGCCAAAAAAATAAGGTATGGTCTCCGTACTTACAACCTGGTAATGAAGAAGGAGAAGTAAGATTGGATAGTGAAGAGGCATAGGGGATGTGACAGAGGTCTGTACGTGGTACACTGGGGACACAAGGGAGGTGCTAGCATGCCAGAACCCAGAGAAGACACCAACCAGAATTTCCATTTCAACAAACACAAAAACTTTCTACTCTGTTAGGTTATCAGACACTTTTAAAACATGCTTTACCAAGAACTCTCGCTAAAGTCCACTATTAAAACACATTGAAAAGAGATCTGATTTTATACCGAAGGAATCATCCTCCATTAATACCCATCAATCAGTGCACTTGTCCTAAGATCCATGCCATTTATATAATTGAAACAGACACATGGGGAAGACAAGATCCATGGCAACCAGCACTGGAAATCATAAATCCACTTGCAAACAGCGTGTCAAGTGAAAGAGCATTGCAAGCAATTTCAACGGCAAGTAGTCCCTGGGTGAGGTAAAAATCCTCCTGGGGAATTTTAATTCTCTGGTGAAACAAATAACTGCCTAGCCCTATTTCTGAAGAATAAGATTGGTTTTGAATGCTGCAAAAATGGCCTGTGCTATGCATATCCCTCTGCAAGGCATTTCTGTGAGAATCGGCGACTCTAAAAGGAAAGGGAGAATAACAGAGAAACAAGTGTGACGTTGATCACAGTCACTACATGTCTTTGTGGCTGTTCCACGCATGCTTTTAGCAAAGTATTAGAAAATACATTTTTATGCAAGGATATACCATAATTGAGACAAACAGAGGTTCTCTGACCATATTTCAGGGTGACGAAAGCGTTTGGGTTAATAGCAACCACTAGGCACATACTGATAGATAACATTTTCCTAAAAGTAAAAAGGTAACACTTCATACATCTATCAAAGTGGACTAGTCCCATATGGTGGCTTGACAATGACCCATATAAGCTCACATATTTGAATGCTTAGTCCTTAGTTAATGGAACTATTTAGAAAGGGTTAGGAGGTGTGGCCTTGTTGCAGGAAGTCTGTCTCTGGGTGTGGACTTTGAGATTTCCAAACTCCATGCCAGGCCTCTCTCTCTCTCCCTCTCCCTCTCCCTCTCCTTCTCTGTCTCTGTTTCTCTCTCTACCTCTGTCTCTCTCTTTGCCTGTTGCTTATGGATCTATGGATCAGATGAAAGGTTTTGGGTAATGATCTAGCATGATGCCTGTCTACCTGAAGCCATGCTTCCTGCCATGATGATCAGAGACTAACCCTCTAAAACTGTAAGCAAGCAAACCCCAAATTAAATGCATTTTTCTAGAAGTTGTCTTAGTCCTAATGTCTCTTCACAGTAATAGAACAGTAACTAAGACTGGCCATATAAAACATGAGACATTAAAAATCACACTAGAAGAAAAGA
>NC_022017.1:19293197-19304987 GCF_000317375.1 Microtus ochrogaster
CCTTCTACAACCTAGTGTGTGATTCGAGGGATCAGGAGGCAGAAAACTTGTGACTGCCCCAAGAACTTCAGCTCAGTCAACTTCCCATTGTTAAAGTAGCCCGTGAGAATTGCTGTCAGTCCTGTGGTTCATCCCCCAGTATGGTGCAGTACTAGCTGAGTCATTACTGTGCTTTCATGGCATCCACATTCTTGCTTCTCATTCCTGCAACTTGACTCAACCTCAGGCCCACTGAGCCCCCAGACATAGCCAGTAGCTTGTCCATACACAGGGAGGTCCCCTGGGTCTGCTTTTAACTGTCTTACTTGTCTCTGGTAAGGCCTCTTTGAACTTCATTATGGCTTCTTTAGCCCTTCAGGAGGCATTCTAAAACCAACATATATACAAATAAATAGATAATCTAAGAGTTGATATTATAATTAAGATTACAGGAATCTGTGTGTGCCAGTGGCCAGCTATCAAGAGACATGGGGATTACTTGGCAAAATGCAGCCATAAAAGTAGATATTTTCTATAAATGTATTGTTATTTAATATAAATTCTGTCACTGTGGAAAGACACAAAGGTGCCTGTTTCTGATATAACACACTCTTACAACCTTGACCTAAGTAGATTTCTGTTACTGTCTTAAAGCCATGCAAAAGCAGCATGGGAACAAAAAGGGTAGATTTGGCCTACAGTCCATCATGAAGAGAAGCCAAGGCAGGAAAACTGTTTACTGCCATTCTTCTTCTTCCTTGCTTAGCTACCCTCCTTATAGCGCCTAAGACCAACTGACCAAGGTTGGCGCCCCTTATAGTAGGCTGGATCCTCTTTCATCAATTAGAAACTAAGAAAATGACCCACAGCTACACCCACAGAACAATCCAATTGAGGTAATTCCTCAACTTGGGTTTCCTCTTTCTAGGTACAGTAAGTTGTCAATTGAAGCTACAGTGAGTCTATATATTAGAAAAGACACATAAAATAATAAACCTTTATATTAGAACTATTAGTAATAATACAAAGCTGAAACAAGCCATATCTTTAACTCTAGAATAAACAGATATTTGGATCTCTGTGAGTTCGAGGCCAGCCTGGTCTAGAAGGGATAATTCCAGGACAGGAGCCAAAAATCTATGGAGAAACCCTGTCTTGAAAAATCAAAAAAAAAAAATAATTGCAGTACTTGTATAACAAAATCCTGTAACATTAAAACAGGAAGCATCACTACAAATTGGAACTTTACTCAAGGAAAGTTTGAACAAAAAAAATCTGTTACCAAACAAAGTAAATGTTTCCTGAGTCTGTTCTTATAAATATCAAGAATCTTTCAAACCGTTCCACTGTCTTAAAAATAAAGAGACAGCTCAGTTGGTACACAGCATGAAGGCTGAGTTCAATCGCTATAATCCACATGAGAACTAGCCAGCAACAGAAACCAAGGAACAAAACACCCACCAAAGACAAGACCAGATATTAGCACCTAGAATTACAATCTTACCAAACCCAGATGCCCAGACACCACTGTAAAAACACAATCAATAACAGTCAGGACAATATATCCTCACTGAAGCCCAGCAACCCTACCAGAGTTGGCCCCTATAATTGCAACATTGCTGAAGCAAAAGTCAAGGACCTTTAAAATATCTTTTTATGAATATGATAGAGGTTCTTAAAGAGGAAATAAAAAATCCATTAAAGAAATGTATGAAAACATAAACAGTGAGAGAAAATAAATAAAATATTTCAAGACGTGAAAAGTAGAAACAGAATCAATAAAGAAATCCAAACTGAGAGGAATCTGGAAATGAAAAATTTAGGAATTCAAACAAGATCCTCATCAACAGAATATAAGAAATGGAAGAGAGGATCTCTGGAATTAAAGATACAATATAAGAAATTGATATATCAATCAAAGAAAATGATGACTCTAAAAACATCCAGACATGACACATCTGGAAATCTAGGACACTCTGAAAAGACTAAATCGATGATTAATAAGAATAGAAGAAGGAGACAAAAACCAGGTCAAAGGCACAGAAACTACTTTCAACAAATCACAGAAAAAAGAAAACAAACTTCTATAACTTAAAGAATGAGATGCCTGTCAAGATACAAAAAACATACAAAATACCAAATAGAATAGACCAGAAAAGAAATCTCCCTCAACATTAATAATGCAAACACAAAGTTTACAGAACAAAAGAAATAATATAGAAAATTCAAGGTAAAAATACCAAGTAACATACAAAGGCAGCTGAATTAGAATAACATCTGACTTCTCAATGGAAACTCAAAACCAGAAGGACCTGAAAAGATGTTCTCTGAAATCTAAGACATAACAGAAGCCAGCCCAGACTACTATCCCCAACAAAACCTTCAACCACAATGTATGGAGAAAGAAAGAAATTCCACGATAAAGCTGAATTTAAACAGTACCTATCTACAGAAGGCACTAGAAAGAAAAGTTCTACTTGAAGAGGTTAACCACACCCAAGAAAGAAAACGAAGAGTAAGTAATGTTAGGCCAGCAAATAGAAAGAGGGGGAAATTAAAAACCACACTACAGAAACAAACTACGAGAAATCCACAAACATTGATCACTGATGATTCTCAGCATCAATGGTCTCAATTCCCCAATAAAAAGATACAGACAGACAGAATGAATGGAAAATCAGGACCCATTCTTCTACTGTATCCAAGAAACACACCTTAACATCAAGAATAGACAGTACCTCAGGGAAAAAGGATATAAAAAGATATCCCAAGCAAAAGGAATTAAGAAGCAAGACAGAATAGCATTTTTAATATATGACAAATAGACTTCAAACAAAAACTAAGAAGAAATGGAGAATGACACTACATACTCAACAAATGAATTATCTACCAAGAAGACACAGCAATTCTTAACATCTATGCACCAAACACAAGGGTATCCAAGTTCACAAAAGAAACACCACTGCCATTGAAGTCACATACTGACCCTCATGCACTGATATAATAGTAGGTGACTTCAATAACCCATTCTAATCATGAAGGGTCATATAGCGAATACAGTTGCCAAACATATTGGGAAAACAATGTCTTGGCCCCAAACAATCCAGGCTTTTGCAAAGGCTATAGGTTACTTTCCACAAGCTTTCAACAAGACCACATTGCTGAAACCAACACCTACACAACTCATTGTACATGGAGAAGTAGAGCTGCCGATGACATAGAACCCTCATCCCTATATTCTAGCATTTGTGGTATTCTGCATGCTACCAAAGTAGAAACTTAAACACCAACACAGCTACAAACCCTTTTGTCTACAATAGTGTCTTGCCTGCAAAATTTCCAATTGGCCAAAGCTTGTGTTAGTAACCAGCCAATATCTGATTTGAGTTAAGGTCCGCTATATGAAATGGAACTCTTACTCAATGCTACTTGGGCAACCAAGAACCAGAGACTAGATAGTCCTAGGACCTAGGAGCAAAGCAAATATTACTGATCTACAAAAAAGATGCAGCAATAAGATGACTCCTGATGACATTCTTCTGTTCTCAGATCAGTGCCTCGATCAGCCATCCTCAGAGAAGCTTCATCCTGCAGCAGACGGGAAGAAATACAGAGATCCACAGCCAGCGAATATTGAGAGAGGGCAACTTTGCAACACTCATCCCCGAACAGAATGCTTCCATAAATCACTCTTGGGACCCTAGAGAACTCTGTGAAAGATGACGCAGAACTATTAAAGAGCCAGAGGGGATGGAGGACACCAGACTTCTAAAACGAGCAAGACCAACACACATGACATACAGTTGATTAACATACACACTCACAGACACTGGCAGCCTGCGCAGGACCAGCAGGAGTTTGCACCAGATGGGGTCCTAGAGCTGAAAGAAGTGGGCAACTTGTTAGCATTCAGGCAGTACGTTGGCCTGCCCTCCTCAACAGCAGCCATTAAGAGCACTCCCTGTGCGCATGCACCTGTTAGCCCATAGGTGCTTAGACTGCTCAGCACTAAGGGTCCTGACAGGATATATCACAAGCCACGGCCACTCCCTGGGCCCTACATTCCCCCATAAAGGGAAGACCCTCTCTTTCCAGCCACTCCCATGACAAAGGCCTCCCCTAAGCCCTCTCCCAATAAACCTCCCACGCGAATTTGTTGAGTTTCTTGTAAAGGGAAGACCCCCTCTCTGCTGCCACTCTCATGACAGAGGCCTCCCCTAAGCCGTCTCCCAGTAAACCTCCCATGCGAATTTGTTGAGTTTCTTGTATGGTCTGACTTTCCTTCCCGCCAATGTGATTAAACAACACACAAGCCCCCATCTCTAACCCAGAAGCTATCTCCAATTCATAACCACCTGCAAAAGAAAATTTCATTTTCTTCAATTAAGCCTCACTGGGGAAACGACTAATCTTAAGGGCAGGCTACATGCCCAGTAGTGCTAATCTTAAGGGTAGGTTACATTTCCAATAGTAGATAGCCAACAGAAAAAAAAAAAAAACCAACAAAGCTTAACAGCATATTTGGAGGTTCTTTGTTTCTTAATATTGTGGCAGGCTTTTTTAAACTTTATTTTTATCTCATATATAATGTTTTTATATATGTAATTATACTTACTATACACATATGTATATATAATGCATACATAATGTAATATCATGGCTTCCAGTTTTATGGTTTAAGAGAGCCCTGGATATTCAAAGAAGCAGGTTTCTGCATTTATATCTGTTTCTTGTGCAGTTTCTTGAGTTTTTTCCCTTCTATTTTGTTTGTTTTGTCCTATTCTGTTTTATTTTTGTTTTATTTTATTTTACTATTATCCCTTAGATGCCTGTTTGCTTTCTAATATGAGACATAAAGCGGGTGGATCCAAATGCAAAGAGAGATGGGCATGAACTAGGAAGAATAGAGGGAGGGGAAACTAGCCATGATATATTGTATGAAAAAAATCCATTTTCAATAAAAGAGAATTAAACATGGTTTTGCAGAATACATTAATGAGTACTTTAGTAGAAGTAGCTGTCATGCTCGTGACCATTCAACCTACACATAGCCCAAATATCTAAATTAACTACAAGAAATTGGGTTAATTTTCTAGTAACCAGAGTTATAATGATCCTAAAACAGCACGTGAAGGCTAAAATGGAATCAATCCACTACTCATTTAATATTTTCAATTAAAATGCATTGCCTCTGATGTATAAAATATTAGACACTGTCATTTTCTGATATAAAATTTTGTTACACTAAACAAGTTGACACTCAGACTGAAATATTATACTGTTCTTAGCATCTTTGCAGGCATCCTGACAGCTACAGATAGAGATCTGCATTCTCAATAACCATGACAATTAAATGTGGTCAGATTACAAACCTTAGCATAGAATTGCTGCTAATGTTTGTGGTGGTGGAATGGAAAATTAGGTCAGAAAGCCATAAAACTCTGATGTTTGCATCAAAACTGTAATAATAAATATTTAAATGCTACATTGTAAAGATCTAATTCGCATTTGGAAAAGAGCACCCTGTAAATCACTACAGCAGAAGACCTTTGTGTTTATGAGCCATCTATGAATAAAATATTTGAAAATTAGGAAGATTTAATTCCTTGGGTTAACACAATATATTTGTGAGCCTAGCCTACGTTATATATACCGTGAGCCACAGGATACTAAAGCCTGCTATTCGTGTAAAAACTGATCACATAACAATGCAAGGATTAAAACCTAAAATGTTGTTCAGGATGATTAGCATCAAACAATAAAGAGACCCTGTCCGAAACAGGGTGGAAGGTAAGGACCCTTGAGGTTGTTTGTACTCTGACCTCATCATGTAAGGTATTTGCTGTAATTTCCTGACTTACACAATAGGGTGATACATGCTTCAAGCCATCTACACTGTGGGTAAAGTGCCAAGAGGTCACATGCAACAGATTTAAAACAATGATTTTAACTGTGGTGTTCAGTAAGTGATTATTGTTAACAAATGAATGGGAATTATAGACATGATACATTTGCAAACTGGTCAGAAAATAATTCTTATATCTCAACATGGTGAATGTCCAGACAGGGTAGATTAGTGTTCTAAGTACCATCACTTTTAAATGAATTTTTTTTATTATTTGCCTTAGTTCCCACCTCCCTCCAAAATTTGACTTTTGTCTTGATTCCTATAAATCTTCAAGACTGTATAGAATTTTATGGTAAGCAAAGCTAAAAAGTAAACTTGAACATCTCCATTTAGACATATCCCTCAAATTTATTTCAATAACTCAAGTTAAAAAGATGAGAAGGATATTGCACTTTTCACCACAAACAGGAAAGAAATATACTCTGAAACAAATTCTAAGAGTAAAAGAAGAATTTTTCTCAAAGACCTGTAGAAAGTCTAAATTATTGATGGATTTTACTGATGAAAGGAAGGGGTAGTACACTGCCCAGAACTTTCAATGGATCATTAAAATTTGGACCAATGGCGTTATTCTGACAAGACATTGAGAGCCTTTTTGTGGTAAGACTAGCACACACACTGGGTCTGAGTACTATTAGTCCTTTCATGCTTAACTCACTAACATTGGAATTCAGGCAATTAACTTATTTCTCTGACTTTACGCATAAATCAGCTAAGCACACTTTTTTCTTTTAATTTTAGATTATAGTATAATTACATCATTTCTCCTTCCGTTTCCTCCCTCAGAACCCTCCTGTCTCCCTTCTTTACTTTCTTCCAAATGCATGGCCTCTTTTTCATTGAATGCTGTTACATTCACATATGAGTATGTGATGCATGTATGGACCTAACTATAACCTTCTCAGTCTGTGTAAGGTTATTCATATATACATTTTCAGGGCTGACTATTTGGTATTAGATAATCAGTAGGTGGCTCTTCCCGGGGAAAATAATTTTTTCCCATTTTCAAAATTAGGTACCTGTAGTTCTTTATATGCTGAAGCCTTTTGAGGTAGTTGTCAAAACCCTTGTGAGGATCTGATAATGCCAAACACACAAGAGAGTATTCTAAATGCTATACACATAGGAGAGCAATGTAAAATATCAGAGACGACAATGAATACTGATAATTAAGCAGAGAAGATTATAATTATTTTTGCCAATATTTAATTCCATTCAGATAAATTTATTTGTCTACAGCATCCATACATTTACAAATGTATCCTACCTTATGAAATACAGGATTGCTTAAAAGAAGTTAACTTAGTGATTTCGCATTATAGGATCATCATATCCTAGGCAGGGATTCTCATTTTAAAAAAAGGAAATTACAAAAATCTTCCTTAAAAATCTTTTATCTATTTTGCATAAACCACAAAATAAGGATATCAAATTTGAAATACTATAAAAAACCACTATGACTTGTAGTTTTTATTTGTTGCTTTTTCAAGGCAAAGGTGCATACTTCATTTGATAAAATCATAAAAACAGATACAGGCTTGGTTTTCTTTTACGTCTTCAGAAATACTTACAAAATATAAAGCATATGTGAGGACTTATTGGGACACAGGAAGACCTAGTAATGGTCTCTGTTCTGCAAGGCACACACAGTAGCTTCTGAGAAAACAACTGACTACAATACAGAAGTAACTTCTGGTTGTTAGAGACTGATTGAGAAACTCTGAATATGGGCTAAAAGCTTGAGGATTGTACTCCAAGGAACAACTCCAGAAATGATAGAGCATCGCTTCAGACACGGGGAGTTAGGCAATCTAAAACCAACCAAGAAGACAGATGACTTATATTGGAGACCAGAGCCTACCAGAGGAGGGGAGGAAAGAGAAAGTGTAAAGGGAGGGAAATGGGACTTGTGAGTCACCTGGGCACGGTCAGCAGCTAGAGAGAGAAGAGATCTGAAGATGGAGAAATGAATTTTCCAAACTCAATAAGGACTAATGTCAAAATACTTCAGGTGGAATAAAGAGGGCCTTAGGAAAGAAAAGGGGAGACCCCAGCGTAAGACCTTCAGTCTAGGGAATCTCACTATGAAATTTGCTTTGGAAAGACAGTTGGGGCTGTAGAGGTGGGAAACGAACTTGATGTAAAAGGAGACAACAAAAGGAAGACCAGAGAGTGGTCTCTGAACACTGAACATCTTTTTCAAAACACATTAAACGAAGTGTTTGAAAGAGTAAATAACTTATGCTAGTTACAGAGCAGTTACCTGAGTGGGGTCTACTACCACACACTGTAGAGGTCTTGATAGCTGTAAGAGAACAGGTTAAGGACCAGCTCACATAAGGAACCTAAAGTGACCAATCACAGGTACTTAGAAAGAAGTCACAAGACGGTACAAGGAAGGCATGACACGCTCAGGTCTACATCAACACGCGCAGCGCTGAGCAATTATCCAGCGAGCTAAGGACCATCTGGATAATCCTAGCAGCAACAAATTTAGTGTTTGAGTCATTCAGATAATTGTGCAAACAATGCGCCCTGCTCTGGCTGAGTAACCTGGACGCTAATACCTACTGTTGTACACTGTGCCCTGAGGTATTTTTGGAATGGACGATGGAGGCTCAGAAAGCATTAAAGAGCCAACTACTTACTTTAAGAGCCGCAGGAAGAATAAAGGTTATCTTAAGAGACCGATATTAAATTATATGTGTACCCAGAAGCCATGTCACATGAGGATAGATGTAAGATACACACATTCGGTTTTGCTTTAGAGGACAAAAGAAATTAGCAGTATGGTACTCATATGTGAGCTTTTATATTCAGTTCTGTTTGGTGGCAGAAAGTTCTCCGAGCTTCGAGACTAGATGAAGCAGCAGTGTGAATGACTTAATAAACAAAAGTAAAATTACAAGTGCTGTATGGTAAAGCACATTTCTAGAAAGTCACAGCCGAGCACAGCAATTCCTATCTAATCCCAACACTTAAGAGATTAACATAACAGGATCTCCACAAGCTCAAGGCCAGTCTGAACTATGTGGTGTGTCCAAAGTCAGCCTGCACACAAAGTGAGACTCATTTCAAACCCCACTTCTTGTGGTCCCCTCCCTCCAATAAAACCAAAAGCAGCATCAGGAGAAGAAACACTTTTGCAAATGTTCTGTTACATGAGGAACATGAGAGTGCCCTGAGTCAACCCAGCTTCACAAATGGAGAAGAACAGATCATGTATGACATTCCATGAACTCACTACAAAGCACAGAAAGACAAAACAAAACTAAAAGAACTCAATATATAACTTGTACCATCAAAATGGTCACCTTTAAAAGCTATAATACCCAGTGTTAAAGAACAGAATGCATTGCCAAATTGGTATAGCCATTGGCAGAATATAAATCTGTGCATAAGTTTTGAAAAGCTGTCAGTACCCATGAAGAGGCTACAAATACTGTCTTCACTAGTAACTTTTAATCAGTTATGATAAAGAAGTGACCATAAATGTGGAACATGTGCATTTGCATTCAGTTCCTTAACTAAGAAAAATTAGAAATATTAATGACACTATATGAAAGATTACTTGGAAGCCAAATATACTTTCTTAATAACAATGGTCAATGAAATCAACAAATGCTTAGTGTCTGATGTGAAGAAAAAGTAGAGCACAAAAATCAAGTTACTTACATTATATCCAATATTCAAAGGTACAAATTGAAAATATCTATATCCACTGACAGTAATGAGAAAAATAATGACCTAGGCATGGTGGCACATGCCTTTAATCCTAGTGCTGCAGAGGCAGAGGCAGGTAGATCACTATGAGTTTAAGTCCAGCCTGCTCTACACAGTTAGCACAGTGAGTTCCAATCAGACATCCTGTCTCAAAGAAAAAAAAAGGAAAAAAAATCTTTATTTCTAATTTCTCCTTAGTGATTATGTAATTTCTTTCAAATACTCAAATATATTTTCAATTTTATCTGAATTTAAGTTTAACAAAATAAGTATTTATGTACTTTTCAATATAATTTTACATAATAGGCCTCACATTCAACCACAGTGAACAATGTGTTATCCATCTGCTACATGGCCAACAGCAAACTCAGTCCTCCTTAGAAGCTGGACCCAAATATGTCTTACTACCAGTAAAAAAAATTTCAAAATAAAGAAAAACCAATAGTAAAAATCTAACACACAATACACTTGAGTTATCTGTAGCATCTTGGATTAAGCTTCTGTGCTGGTAGACCTATTCCCCACTCTACCAATCCAGGTTTATACCAGCAACGCAGAATAGAGGATACACACTAGAAATTAGAATAAGAACAGATAAACTCCTGAATAGATAGTGGATACTTCTAGATGAAAGGAAGACTTGAAAAGTATTAGCCACAAGCAAAATTGTCTGGAGAGTTGTAGCCTGTGTTCCTAAAGTCCAGTTTATGGCTGGTGCCTATCAGCCAAACAGGGGTGTTCACTCCTTACGCTATCATTACAAATAATACTCTTTACCAGCTATTACTTATGAACGATTTCTGTGGCCCAGGTTCTGTCTTGAATCCTTCACTTTCACTGTCTCAGTCAAACTCAGGAGAGCCTCCACAGTGTTATTGTAGAGCCCACTGCTGGCGTTCGTATATCTGCATAATGAAGACTCCCACCCACCCTGCCCCCTGCAGCCCATATTCTTAATCAACACAGTATTCATTGACTGCCAGGAGCATAATAGAAACGCAGCTACAGAAGGAAATATGCCATTTGAGAGCTTGGAAAAGAAAACAAAAATAGGAGGGAGACCAAGAAAGGAGGCTTAGAGAAGTCAGAAAACCTGACAACAGATGATTGTGGTGTCTACTACTGAAATCTGGAGGAAGAGGGGAAAACCATGGAAAATGACTGTCGCATGGAGGAACAATAGCCAACATGCTAGTAGCAAAAGCAAACACTGCTCCTGTAAAACAGGGAGTTTCCTGGTGACGTAGACGGGTTAGGTTCTGGGAGATGAGGCAGACCATAGGCAATTTGCAGGTAGAAATGATAGCATTTGACTGGAAACATCAAGAGATTAGCTGGGTACATGCCAAGCAAATGGGTTATTTGCAGCAGAGAATGGAACATGTTGATAGGTGTGAATAGGGGTAATACATGTACCATGGAGAATGCATCCGATTTACTGTGATTATTATGATGGGGATTACAGA
This sequence comes from Microtus ochrogaster, assembly GCF_000317375.1. Taxonomy (NCBI): domain Eukaryota; kingdom Metazoa; phylum Chordata; class Mammalia; order Rodentia; family Cricetidae; genus Microtus; species Microtus ochrogaster. The sequence continues at coordinate 19,304,274 of NC_022017.1, forward strand.
TGCAATAGACTTGAAGAATAACAACCTGAACACCAAGAATGTTCAAGGGACCAATGATGACTTCATATTTACAGATTTGGGGGTGGGGGAGTGAGGAGTGTGGTTAAGGCAAGCATATGGAATGTTCTTACTTGTAGAAATCTATCTGTCACCTAACTCTCTAGATGGATGCATGGAGCACAAGAAAGAATACATGACAGAATCTAGTCATTACCTGTGTTAGAAAACTGAATGATTCTGGGGCAAGAATGCAGAAACACCCTCACATCAGCCATTAGTCATCACAGACAGGATCATGGAGTCAGCATTCCCAAAAGTAGCCCTCAACTCTGCTGTCTGTTGACAAACAGATGAGCCTCAAATTACTGCAGCACCTATGTGAATAATTTGCCACTATGATAGGTTTTCAGGGGATACCTTTGAGTATGCTTAGAACTTGCAGTGTGATAACTATAAGACCACATATATAATGTCATAATGTCCCAGTTGTTTTTTTTTTTGTTGTTTTGTTTTTTTTTTAAATTGTTGTTGCTGTGATAATACACAGACCAAAGCAAAGACCACAGAGGAACATTGCTTACTGCCGCTCTTTGGCTAGTTCAGCTACCTTTCTTTTATTTCCTGAGCCCTTTGAATAGGAGTGGTGCTGCCCACAGTAGGTTAGGTACTCCTGCATCAATCTCTGACTAGTTCAGCTACCTTTATTGTATAGCC
>NC_022017.1:19305337-19316009 GCF_000317375.1 Microtus ochrogaster
GCCTGAAGATCAGAAACTAAAACAGCAGCCCTAGTCAGCCTTACAGAATAGGTAGTGGTGACACACACTTTTAATCCCAGTAACCACACTAGTTTGCCATAGAAACCAGGCAGTAATGGTACATGCCTTTAATCCCAGCACTAGAGAGCATTATACGATTGGAGGAGACAGCTCTCAGTCAGCCTCATTCTGAGGATTCCTGGAGGCAGAATTGCCGTTTTCTGGCTGAGGTAGAGGTAAGAGTCGGTAGCTGGCTGCTTTGCTTTGCTGGTCTTCAGGTTGAACCCTAAAACAGTCTCTGGGTTTTTAATAATCATGCTATAGATAATAAAACAGATAGATACATAAGGTTAGCCAGCATAAAACTAAGTGTGAGGAGGTCTCCACATGTGTTTCCAAAGAGACTCAAGTTATAGATTAATAGTCATAGTACCTCTATTTACCCAAACCTATTAAGTACTCACTCCCACAGTGGAAGTATGCACTTTTTTTTTTTTTGGTTTTTTGTTTCTTTGTTTTTAAGGCAGGGTTTCTCTGTGTAGCCTTCCTTGGCTGTCCTAGAATTCACTCTGAAGACCAGGATGGCCTTGAACTTATAGAGATCTGCCTGCCTCTACCTCCCACATAATGAGATTAAAGCTGTGTTCCACCAGTACCTAGCCAAGCACAGATTTTTAAGAGGAGCTTCAGGACAAACCTACGAGTCGACCCTATCACTCCTCCCTGGAATGCTATGAGGCTCACATTCTAAGAGACTAAAACACTCCACAAAGGAGATAGGCAGGCAGTCAGGGTGACAAAACTCAACACCACCAGCTCCCTCTGGAATATTGGAATGATATCTAGGAAACCAAAAATTAATTCTGAAAAAAATAAAGCAATAAATGAACAAATAAGTTGCACATCGTTGCGGATATCAACACTATTTAAATTTATTACAGCACTATTTAATTTATTACAAGGACCAATGACGATGGAATACCGCGGAGAGCACTGTCTGAAGAGAAGTTGCTTAGCATGTACACACAGCAGGCTTTGCTAAGACCAGAGCTAAAATTCGTGAATGCACACTGTTTGGTCCTTCTGATTCATGACAATGGAAAGGCTATTATCAGAAAATAACCCTGGACAATAATAAAAATAAATATATAAACATCTAAAAAGAGTTCAAATAAATCTGAAATATCATATCAGCACAGATTTATGTAAGCTGCAAGAAAAATCTGTTCAAGAAATTGTATCAAAACTACCTCCCAAGGCCCTACCAGAACCACAGTTCTGCATCCAGAAAAGTGGGTGGATCCTTTTCAGACCCCTCAGTGCAGCTAGCTATAAGTTACCACACAAATATATTTAATTCTAAATAATCAAGAAGCAAGCATGTGCACAACATTGTGCACCAATGAGTCAATGAAATAGTACAGAAAAGACATGCATTAGTGTATGCTACACTTCATGCTGCAATGGTCGATATGCACCAGACTCTGAAAAACGCGGGATAAGAACCAAGAATGCATTCAGAATAATTTTGGAATGCATTGATTTCTGTGCTTTAGCAAAACGTTATTCCATGTGGGGGCTTGTTACTCTGAGTTTCTCTTCCCTGGCTCTCCCCTTGGATGAAGAATCTGATTCTATTTCGCCCCTCCCACCCAGTGCTTGCCGATTGCCTGAGAAGGCCAAGGCAGCCCGCTCAGCAGCAAGGAACCCGGACAGGCTGCGCAGGAGCTATATATAGCTCTACCTTGGAGATGTGCATACACAGGCACACGTACAGATGCCCATGCTGGATTTGGCATGAAAAACAGGACAGCCAGAAATGGCTACACCTCTCACTTGCTTCTTTCCCACCCTTCCTTTTTTTTTTTTTTTTTTTCAGGAATTTTCCCAGCATGGTGTCTGATTTCCCCGCAATTCTTCTCCCGCCTGCTACCAGTAATCTGAAACCAGTAGGAATCGGCACTGGGCCAACACCTAGTTCCCAAATACGGTCACCCAGGAAGGATGCTTTAGGGCCCATCCTGACACAGTCATTTGACTAGATGAAGTGGTAGTTCCTTGTGGGAAACAGTGAGGCAGGCGGGAAGCTACCTCTCTGCCGTGCCCAGTCCGCAGCACCTCGTGGAGGGGAGACCCTGGCTTTTCCTCAGACTGGATTAATCAGAAAAAATGCCTGGATTCTTCCCAGTCCTCACGCCCAAGGGGAGCTAGTCCTTAGCCTGGGGACGCACCAGTCCTTGCCTCCCTTACTGCAAGTACCGGCAGCAAGAGCTGTTCTGGAGGGTACCCTGCAGGTGCGGGGGAGGGGAGCAGGCGGCGCCTGGCGTGCTGAGCAGTTGAGATGCAGAGAGGACCTGCGGTTCCGACAGCTGTCACGTCTCCACCCCAGGCCCCAACCTCTTAGACAGGGCAAACCCCAGGCCCGACCCCGCAGGCAGCCTCAATGACTACGAGCAAAGTTGCCCAGACGCATTGCCCCTCGGGCTCATCTCAGCAACCCTTCCCGGTGCTTTGCCCCGGCTCCAGCATCCGACCACCCCCTCCATCCCATCTTCTGATTGGTGTCATGGACGTTGAGGTGACAGCCACAGCGACCCCGGGAGCCGGGGTAAGCAGGGCGGGGCAGGGGCTGGGTGGCCCCTGGGAAGCATGCCTTCCCTGGCTCTGCAGAAGGGCGAGCCTGCCTCCTACCTGTTCCCCACTCCTGTCGCCGCTGCGCTGCCTGGCCCTACAGCTTTCCCGCTCCTGCCGCCGCAAACAGCTGGGAGCGCATCTCCCACCGGCGCCACTCCTCGCCTAGGCGGAGCCCACCCTAGCTACTTGACAGCAGAAGCCGGGGCCTCAGAGTGCAGTTATTGGGGCCGCAGGGAAAGGGAGGCGGGGACCGGAAAGAAACCTGCACCTTTGATTGGACAGAGGAGATGTCATTCTCAACTCCAGGCTTTCTGTGGACTCACAGCTTCTGAACCTTTGAAGTCCGTGGTTCCAAACCCTTCTGCTTCTTGGTCAGAGAGCTTTGGAGGAGGGAACCTGCTTTGAGGACCCATCAAAAAAGGCTCCAAGAGGGAGGAGGGAATCTGACAAAACCAGACTCCGGGAACTCCTGGAGATTTAACCAGGGATACCACCAGGGGCAAAGACTCTATATGGAACATGTACTTCAGTGAGGAACCAAAAAACAACATGCACAATTAAATGGAGAGAAATCACAGAAATATCAGAACTGAAGATTTTTGTCTCATTCCAGTTCCCAGTCATTGCCCAAATACGCCACGGAAGTTTTCCTTATATCAAAAAGCAGAAACTCTTTACTTCATGTGACGGAAAATAGTCCACATAGGGTTCAGTATTTTAAATGGGAAGACACTATAAAGCAAACTGTCAGAGTAAAGCAAATTGAGGCATTTGCCATTAGCAGTTCCATTACCAGCCAGTTCTTAAAATAATGGCCACCATACTGACTGATAACCCGTCTCATGTTCTTAAGACTGAATACACAAAACCGGACAGCTAGGTGATTGCGAGACTGCTTTTCAGAGGGCAGAGTGTCTTTGTGTGCCTATGTCATCTCTCCTATCTATCCAGGTAGAACCAGAAAGCTATGAAACCCTGAGGGACCCCTTAGTGGAAGACCAGGAAGAGACTGGAAATACAATTGAAATAGAGTGTGTATTCTCTCAGTACCTAATGAGGGAACAAGATACCCTCTTCCTCTTGAGAGCCCAATCTATCTTCCACCTCGGTAACCTAGCCATCCTAACGCATACTAAACATAAGTGAAAACTCATGTTCATGAGTTCGTGAACGGCTTGCCCCCTGGACTGTTGTTAAAAAGAAGGCTGGTGCTACAAAATGCTAAGTACAGACACCCAATATTCAAAGTTTTTAGTGCCATCAAAAAAGTGTCTACCTTGTATATTCTCTTCATAGCCCTGGAAGACTCCAGGGTTATAAGGAACAATAGATACATTGTTATTATACATACATACTGTGTATGCCCGGAACCCTCTTGCCACAGCTACAAGTGTCAAAGCCTCCAGAGTCATGTTTCCCCATAACATGCCTGATAGTCTTCTATCTTCATCTCCAGGACATTCCAGCTTTTCCAATGGACTGTGCAAAATTCTTGGATTACTGGGCACTTGTCCTGTGCCTTATTCTCTGCGTGGTGTACCAGAACTCGGGAAGAATGAGATGTAGATCTTGCAGAGGGAATCCAGGGGGACAAAATTAGCAAACAGCTTAGTAGGGAATGTGCTTTCAATATTAGTATCTCTCAATTGCTCAATAAATCTCAGTTAGCTGCCTTCCAATACACTCTCCTCCAAAAAAGAGAAAGCGTAGACTGAAATGAAAGGAAAAAGAAAGAAAGAAAAAAAAAACCCACCAAGCATTCAAGTTTACAAGAGCTGAACAGAATACTGAAATCCCCACCATGCCATCATCTTATCCTTCCATTCATTCCTTTAACGAGTGCTAGTTTTGTAAATATTGTGGAGGGTGAGATAAGATAAACAAGCTGTCATTTTTTCCCAGCATTTCTTGATTAATGAACATAAGTACATGCACACAAAGAATTATGAATAGCATTCAGATTATTTCTATCTCATCAGGCTCATGTACTTTCAAATAAAACAGACATTTTCCAGGTTTCGTAATGGCTTTTTGCAGAGAGCAAAATCTGTACATCTGTTCATGGCATACCTATATTTCTATTTACATAAAAACATGATCAATGCCTGCTGTGTAGGGGTTTGCCTTTTCCAAATCACTTTCTCGTGCTCTGTGCTGTCACAATTACGAGCTTAAGTATAATAGTCATACTTGCACAACAGGACTGGATACTCACACCCATAAACATCTAGATACAAGCCGAGCCTGGATTATAAGACTAAACCATCATTATTTTTTCCACTCCATAACTTTATCTGGTATGGGTCCTGTACAGCTCTTGCCCTTTCTCCTCCCAGAATCATCTGCATATTGAAGCTGTTTTTTTTAAAAAAAAAAAAAAACAATTAAATTGGCATATTCCTCTTGCCACATTTATAAAGCATATGAAAGTATGCGCTTGCATTAGAGAATATTCAGGACACAATCAGTTTCTAAGCTTGGGGTCTGCTTCTAGAGGCTGTAATCATAGCCAGTGGGCCTGGTATTGAGGCGTGAAGAAAGTTGAGAAGCAGTGAGGAGATATGTGGGCAGGTGGGCATTCATGACAGTTTCCCCACTGACTGAAGGAGGGAATTGTTATACATGGTCTGGATTGCCTCACCCTGGCAGCATGGTGGATAATATAGCTGGACATCTTTGGCTTTCTCAATGGATGATCCAAGCTAATAAGCAATCAGAGTTCCGCCTTCTCCTTCCTGGGACTTACCATTGCCCAACTGCTCTTGACTCTGCTGGGTCCCAACCCCACCCCAGGCCCCTCCATTCTTTCACACAGCATTGACTGTCATTCTTCAAGCATTCTAATTTCCTCCGCCACTGACTGAATCTCAGAGAGAGTTAAGGAAACCACAACAGCATCCCAGCTTTCTCCAGGGAGTTCTCTCTTCCTCTCTCCTCTGCTCCGCCCACCAATTCCTCACTTGGAAGCTTCCCAGGGGAGCAATTCCCAACACAGCCTGATGTGACAAAGGAGAGGGGAGTAGAGAAAGGCATGGTTTTTGCTTTTTTTGTTTTGTTTTCCCAATCAAAATTCAAGGCTGCACTCAGCACCTCGGTACAGCAATAGACATTCTGCCCACTGGTTTGAAGCGTCCTGCTGAACACGCCCTGCAGCATCTCCTCCGCCTGCAGTGTGTCTCAGCCCACAGCATCTCAGATCTCATCAGCCCACTGACCTAGCTTTTCAGAGCCAATTGGGAACTCCGCAAGGAGATACACACAGCAATCAGGAAGCATTCAACACAAAGCCAAGAGCAAACACATTCACACACTCTCTGTGAGTGTGAGGTGTTAAGGAGACAACACTACCAAAATGGTTTGCAAATACTTTACATTGGAAATTCTGTCAACAAGCCTCTCTCCAGGAGCCATTACAATTTTCCTGGAGATTAAGTGTAAGGTCACAATTCCTTTTGTTTTGGAAGTGACTGCTGTGTCCCCAAAATACAGGCTTTCAGAAAATACACCTGTTTTTATTACTAGAGGATTCTTACACAGCTGTCATTGTTTGACAATGATCTACTGATTTCTTTTTACTATTACCTCATATCTATAATAGAAATCAGTGTATAATGTAATAAAAATGTAACAAAAGATCTGTTACTTCTTAGTCAAATCCTTGTCCTCAAAAGTCTTTCAACTCATAGATCTAAAGGGAAAGGGCACCTGGGTAATTTAGTGTCAAGTTGTGGTTTTATTCTGTTGTTCCCCAATAGTTGGAGGTCAGACACTATTAACCAACTCCGACCCTCAGCCATAATAAATACACTCTTTCCCTCAATTTCAACTGCCATTTTCGACATCACACATCCTATTTTCAGAATAGCTCTTCAAAATAATGGCTACTTCTATCATCTGTAGTAGACAGAGAATTGAACATTAGGCCATGTGTCATTGTTCATTTTTGTGCTGCTAGCAGAATTCCTGAAAGTGGGCGATTTATGAGGAGCAGTATGGATGTTGTAAAGCCCAAACCTTGTATCTGGAGAAAGCTTTATGCTACATCATGCCAAGAAGGCATGAAACCAGCAAGAGGGGGAAGTTGCACGAACTAACCTTCAACTGAGCCCTCTTGCATTGTGACTCATCTTGTAGCTACAATAAAATAGCCAACAAGAGCAATGTAAGGACAACTGTTTGTTTTGGCTTGCAGTTTGAGGCTACAATCATTCCTGGTGAATAAGTCATAAGGACAGGCACTCAAGGTGCCTGGTCACATAGTTCCTCAGTACGGAAGCAGAGGACTCAGCTCATTTTCTGCTTATCCAGGCACAGCTCACAGAATGTTATCACCTATATTTTGGATGGTCTACCTACCCCAGTGAACCAAGTCTAGATAAGCTCCCAGATATTTGCCAGGAGATTTATTTCCAGAGCAATTCTAGATCCTGTTAAGTTGACAATCAAGACTGAGCACCACATCACTCCATCAATGACTGACCTAGTCCTGCAGGACAGTGTCAGTCCAATCCTGGGGGCTGCCTCTGAACACCATTGCCTTTAGTGGTCCTTAATGATTCTGTGCACTAGACACTGTGCTTCCAACACTGTGAATGTGGACTTTCTAACTTTCTATAAGCCATATTTGATTCTATGTTACTGTTTGCTGATTTTTATCAATTATTTGCTTTCTCTTGCTTACTTTTGATTTAATATCCCCTTTCTGTCCTCTTGAAATAGAACACATCACTGGATTTCAGTCTTCATTTTTGCAAAATATTTACCATCAGTGAAAGATTATTTTATTATTTAGTAATGTGTGTGCACATGTATGCATCTATGTGTGTCTGCATCTCTGTGTGAGTATGTGCACACATGTGTGTAGTTGCCTGTGGGGACAAGATACTCCCTGGACTATAGCTACAGGGAATTGTGAGCTGCCTGACGTAAGTGCTGGGAATTGAACTAGGGTCCTCTGGAAGAGCAACAAGTACTCATAAGCACTGGGCCATTGCTCCAGCCTCTAATTTCTTTTCAATATATCTAGAAAGATTTACTACATCTTTCTATACACATAAAAGAAAGAGTTGGTTTGGTAGTTATGGGTCCCAAGAGTTAGAGTTCATGATGGTGGAACAAGGTAGCAGCAGGCCAACAGCTGGATCAACAGCTGAGAGCTCACATCTGGAGCTGTATGCCAGAGGCAAAGATGTGTGTCTTAACATCAATTATTATTTGCTTCAAACACTTTCTAATCTCTTGTTTAGGGTTTGCTGTGGACTGCTGTTGTTTGTGGGTTATGGAGTGCTGGAGACTAAAGTTATGTTAGCTAGGCAAGTGCTCTCCCATTGACTATATCTGGAGCCCCATGTTTCTTCTTGACTCTAAAATAATTTAAAATTATATCACTTCATAAATGTTTACTTAATTACAGTTTACCCTTTGTTTTAGATTTATATATATATTTGTTATTATTAATTTTGTATACCAACCAAAGTTCCCCTTCTTTAATCCCTTTTGACAGAAAGATATCTTATAGATGTTTAGACTGTAGCCAAAATTTTCACCTTTTATATTTGCCCTCATAACTCTTGAAAATACAGAGAATCACCTCGAGTGACAGAAGGTGTCTGCTGTTGGAGCGCCTGGTTTATAAACTGTGACTATATATACTGTAGAAGAAAGAAAGGCCTTCTGGGAATGGGAGGACAGGCAAACGCAGGCAGGGGCTGAGAAACACCTAGTAAAAGACAATGGTGAAGCTGGGGACTCCACTGAAGCATTTTGTCTTCAAGACAGAGCCCAGGGTCTTCCAGGCAGAATGGCTAACTCTCAACCAACATTAGCAGTGACAACATCAAACGGGACAATCAACGGACTCCATATGATGACAAAGAAGCCCAGAAGAGACACCCAGAGAGAATCCTTGCATTCAGAATTCAAATTCTATCTCCATCTTAAACTAATGAACTACATAAAAGCAGGGCTTGCTCCTGGCAGTTCAGATGTGACCAAGGACTACAGCAGGCTGAAAAAAAAAATGATCTTCTGAATCGCTGAAACCTGTGACTTCTGCCTTCTCTAACAAAGTCTATGCAGGTGTGATTAATTTATGGCTCTTGAGATGGAAGATTATCATGGATTATCCAGCTGGTGGGCCCCAAACGCAATCACATGGATTCCTGTAAGAAGGAGGCAGAGAGGATTGTATTGCAGGGAACAGATGGCGGCATGAAGACGCAGCAGGAGATGTTTGAGGCGCTGGCCATGAAGACTGCAGTGTACAACCATCTGCCAGGGTCCCCAGCCACTGCCAGAGGAGGAAGCTAGGCAGGGTAGCTCCTTCGATTTTCAGGACAGCTCTGCTCCCACCTTAACCGTGACCCAGCTTTACTTAGACTATTCCAGGACCTTGTGAGAATGAATTGTTGTTGAAAGATTTTTGCCGTTTCCAATGAGCAAATTATTGTTTATTGTTGTATCGTAATGTGTTAGAGGAGGCCTAAGTACCTAATGTCAGCACTCAGATTCCAGCTGCCTGCGAAAACCAAGTGTGGGTGTATGCGGGTAAAAAAGTTAAGCTTCTGCTGAAACACAACAATATATATATTAATATGCCCTGGTAGCAGACACAAAAAAGAATACAGAATGCACCATCAACCATGTCTATAGCGCATATTTTAAATGATTATTATTTAAATCCAGTAATTTTAAATTACTGGCTTTAATTTCTAGGTATCTCCTCACCTCAGCAACCTAAGACAAACAGATTCAAAAGATTAAAACAAAGCAGGGAGATGCAATTCATACTTGAGCAAGAGGTCAGATACAATAAGCACAGGTCTTGAATGGTTGTCAGAAGTCTGCCTAAGGGCCAAAAGCCACTTGTGCCCATAAAAGAAGTTTTCCCCGTGGATGTTCTGCACAGGTAGCATCAGATTAGAGTCTGTCTCCTGGGCAGTGAACACAATGTAATAAATCATGTTCATTATAGAAAGTATGAAAAGCTAAGAGAAATGACATTCGGAAAGAGGCCTATTCAGATTTGGGAGTTGCTATTGGATACTAGATTTCAAGGCTTTTGTGACTTTTCCAAGTTTTGGAGTGTAAGGCTGACTAGTTCCAGTTAGAAGCCGGGTTACTTCATCACTCGCTCCAGCCTCCTCCACTGCAGTTAGGACATATTTATTACATGTTCAATATTTGTTTCTCTGAAGACATCCCTCGTTATAAAGACATGTGGGACTTTGTTTGTTCCCTGAGACCTTGGAGCCTGGGATTCCCTCTGTCTACCTGTTTCTAGATTTTAAGTCCCACTGTATATCAAACTGATTTCCTTATTAGCTGCTCCATCTTCACTTCCTATGGTGAGCCGACCCTTGGCCATAAAATGTATACACAAAACATTTAGGAACCATATAAGACATAGACAAAAAGATCAGGCACCAAAGCAAAGCAGAGGAGCCATGGTGCCGGGCTTTCCACCTTTACGCCTGCTTATTTTCAACCCAGAAACTTCCTTCTCCCTCCACCCACCCTGTTTACAGTCAGATGCACTCCTCCTTACCCTCCAACACTTGTTCAGCTGGTACTTCTCACATCTTTCTCTTCTCTCTCTCTCTCTCTTTTTTTTTTTTTTTTTTTTTTTTTTTTTTTTTTTTCGAGACAGGGTTTCTCTGTGGTTTTGGAGCCTGGTCTCGAACTCACAGAGATCCGCCTGTCTCTGCCTCCCAAGTGCTGGGATTAAAGGCGTGCGCCACCATCGCCCGGCTATTAAATGTTTTTTAATTAAAAAATTTTTGCCTCCTCCCAACCTCCCTTTTCCCTCTCCCTCCCCTCACTCTCCACACCCCTCTCCCCTCCCCCTCTCTCTCCAGTCCAAAGAGGAGTCAGGGTTCCCTGCCCTGTGGGCAGTCCAAGGTCCTCCCCCCCTCCATCCAGGTCTAGGAAGGTGAACATCCAAACAGGCTATGCTCCCACAAAGCCAGTACATGCAGTAGAGTCAAAACTCAGTGCCATTGTCCTTGGCTTCTCAGCAGCCCTCATTGTCCACCATATT
>NC_022017.1:19316109-19329852 GCF_000317375.1 Microtus ochrogaster
GCCCGGCTTCTTCTCTCGTTTTTGACTCATGGTTTTTTGTAGTAGCCTATTTTGTTACCTACATTTTCTAGTGTGTCTCTCTTCACAACAAACACATAGCTTTTAAAGGCAAGACTATATTGATTGATCAACTTAGCTGTTCAGAACTGAAATATAGACCTTTCCCTCTGCCTTCTTCTGTTATATGTAAGAATCCTTCCTTGTAAACACTGTGGAGTTTGACACTTAAAAGAGGATGCGTGCTGTAGTTTGGATACAACTATACCTGGAAGGCTGAAAGTCCTGGGAACCTTTCCCTAATGTAGCAATATGGGAGGCAGTGGAGCATTTAACTAGGGCCTCTTGGGACATAAGTTAGCTTAAAGATACCACCTAGAGACAGGATTAATGTCCACTTTATTAACACAGTGCTTTCTCTTACTCAGGACTGAATTAGGTTTCTTCAAAGGACACCAGACCTTTGGACTCCCATATACATGCTCCTTCCCTGTGATGCCATCCACCGAGACTCGTGACAGTTTAGCTACCTGAACTGAGGATGTTCAGCCTCCAATAAGCATGATAAAAAAACAAAGCATTTGTCCTTATGAAATACCCAAACTCTGATATTTTGTCTTAGAAACACAAAATGGACTTAGTAAGCAATTGCACAGATAAAATCTTATAGCTAAAAATTATCCTTTATTTCAATTATACATGAAATAAAAAGTATATATTTTCATAATCAGCCTGAGTTATTGTAAGCACATTGTCTTTGTTGGGGTTTCTACTGTTGTGATGAAATGCTGTGACCAAAAATAAGTTGGGGAAGTTCATTTGGCTTATACTTTCACAACACACTTCATCATCAAAGGAACTCAAACAGAGCAGGATCCTGTAGGCAGGAGTTGAAGCAGAAGCCATGGAGGATTACTGCTTACTGGCTTGCTCATTATGGCTTGTTCAATCTGCTTTCTTATAGAAACCAGGATGTCAGCCCAGAGATGCTAGTGCCTACAATGGGCTGGGCACTTCCTGATTGGTCATAATTATGGAGTTATTTTTCTAACTGAGGTTCCCCCTCTCAAATGACTTTAGTTTGTGTCAGGTTGACATTAAACTATCCAGCATACATATATCTGCTATTTTTATCTCAATGCTGTATTTATTGACGTTCTCATATGTTCATGAGAAATGATCAAGTTATAGATAAAGCCTTAACCTTCAGGCAGAGAGCACGTGCAATTTGTCAGCACTCTGAATCCTTCCTAGGTGTTTCTGAAAGGGATTGTGGCTACAGAAATGCAGCTTTCCTGCAACCATTCCTTTGAGGCTTAAACAATGGCATGAGGAACAACAGAACAAATATCCCGGCACACAAGGGAAGTACCAAGCACGACTTGAGAAGAAACGATAGGGCCTCCTGCCAGATCTGAAGATTTGGCCGCCACTCAGTCTTCAGGTGAGAAACTATTTGCCTAGTTTTAAAGTGACAAAAATCATTCCACTTCCTGGGAGATTTGCTATTTGGCATCAAAACAAAATTGGCTCAACGCCTCGACTCCCTTCTAGCCGGTTGTCTGCCCCTTAGGCATTGACTGATTAGAAAGACAGGTTCTATGGTGCATGAAACAAACTGCCTAGCAAACCCTTCTACTTTCCCAGAATGCTTCATGGCCTCTCTTTAAAATCTTATCAGTTACTCTAGGTTCAGTAAGTAGTCCTTGTCCTTTGGAGAAGTCCTTTGTTGAGTAGCGTATTTTGATATAAATGCAAAAAAATATGGCACGGAGCCAGGTAGGTCAGGAAAAGAGAAGGCGCCATGGAGGTTTCTTTGGACAAGTCTTGAAAGAGACAGGAGAGAGTGAGGTATTTGGTGTGTGTCTCTGCTCTTGGGAAATGTACCAAGGGGGGGGGCAATAGATTGATTGGGAAGTGCGAGATCTTAGAGCTAGGATGACTCCGTTCTGCAGTGCTCTCTGTGTCTTCTCCCATGGAAGTCCTTCCTTCCATGAAAAGCTCTACCTAGAGTTAGATGAGGAAACTCACTTTCATAATCACAATATGATGGGATACTGAGGCAGGAGGATCACGGGTTTGGGGCCAGCCTTAGCCACGCAGTGAGACTGCCTCAAAAAACAAATGAATGGATAAATCTTAATAATGAAATAAAGCCCTCTAAGGGTGTCACATTCTAGTGTGAATGTTTGGTTTTCATTCTGCATGGTCAGACTCCTTCCTGTGTCTCTCAGCTTCTCAATCCATTTATCCTTTGCTTATTTTCAGCCGACAGCTCTCTCTTATGTTTTCTAAATGTGCTAAGCTTAGTTGCTATCTCTTTTTTTAAAGTTCTTTCCTCATTTTTTCTTTTAAATGCAGGATGTTTTTAAAAATCTAATCTTTTTTAGTATTCTTTCCTTTATTTTTGAGATTATAATGTAATTACATCATTTTTCACTTCCCTTTCCTCTCTTCAAACCCCTCCCATACACCCTTCCTTCCTATCTTTCAAATTCATGTCCTGTTTTTTCAATAATTGCTATGACATGTATATATGTATAAACACATATGTTCCCAAGTATTGTCTGCTCAGTGTATATAATATTACTTGTATATATGTTTTCAGGGCTGACCATTTGGTATTGGATAACCAGTTGGTGTGCTTGTCCCTGGAGAAGACTATTTTCTTACCATTCCTTAGTTGCCCGTAATTCTTTTACAGGCTAGAGGCCACATGGTGTTTCTCCTGTCCATTTAGTCGTGTCTATTGATGTCCTAGTTTAGCTCATGAAAGAGGGGGTGGAAAGATGGTAAGAACCAGGGGATCAGTGAGGTTATTTTGAGATGGTGAGTCCAAGTAATCTCAGACACTATACCCATAAGGTCTCACCACCATGGCTGTTCAATTGTAATATTAAATGGTACCATCAGAGATGTCCTTCTTGACAATACTAGTTAGCTGGGCAGTGGTGGCGCACGCCTTTAATCCCAACACTCAAGAGGCAGAGGCCGGTGGATCTCTGTGCGTTTGAGACCAGCCTGGTCTACAAGAGCTAGTTCCAGTACAAGAACCAAAGCTACACTAGTCAAGTAGACCCAAATAGGCATCCTCTGTTGCATCACTCTTTTGCTTTCCCTTCATGGCATGTTAAGATAATAAATATAATGTTGGCTATTTATTTAATTTGTGTATTTTTTTTGCTTCCTTCAATAATCTACAGAAAGACTCAGGGACAGGAGCCTTGCTTCATTCACAACTCTTTCTCCTTCTCTAGGGTGGTACAGCACATACTGTGTTGTGTGTTCCACTTGTCATTGCTACAGCCTCGATGGAATGGTAATAGAAAAGCGACATTTTTGGACACATTCTCTTCAGAAACATTCATCAAGAATTTAGGCATTTAGTGGAAATAGCTATCACCAGCAACAAAATCTGCAGAGAAGAAACAACAGACTTAAATAAACTCAAAACAGAAATTTAAGAAAAAGATAATCCATCTCATATAAGATAGATTACAAAGTGGTCACATGTAAGAGATTGGAGTGAAGATTTAAAAGTGTCATTAAATAAAAATAAAGCCACAAACCCATGACAATGGGCTGATGGAGACAATAAGGTGAAGACAGAGACTCCAGATGACACAGAAGATGAAGAAAGTTCAACACAGAGACGGAAAACCAGAACACAAAACAAAAGAAACCCTAAAGATATTTGAAACTCTAATCTGACAAATATTTCAAAGGAAAACTTTAATCTAAAAACTAATGGGGCTGAAGACACAGCTATGTGGCAGAGAGCTGCCTAAGCAAATGTGAAGTCAGGCCTGAGTTATAAATCCCAGCACTCAAAGAAAAAACAAAAGCTAGGAGGGGACATTGAAGTCTGTAACCTCAATGCTTGGCCAGAATGAAGGCTCAGAGTAGCCTGGAGCCAGGAGGATTGCTTGCTAGTTGCCAGCCTAGTCCCAGGTTCTGAGGGAAAACTTTGTCTCAAGGAACTAAGCCAGAAAGAGATAACGCAGGACACCCAATAGCCTTTTCTGGCCTCTAGAAACATCACACATCTACTTCCTTCACACACATATTCACACACACACACACACACACACACACACACAACCCATGTTTTGGGTAAAGTTGAGCACCCTAATTATTAGACTTTAATGACAAAAATAAAATCATCAGGATTCTCAGATAAAGCATGTCTTATAGAGCTGTAGCTACATTTGCCTATCATGCATGAAGTCCTGGGTTCAGTCACAAGGCATTGAAACTACACAATAAAATGCTAAATCTATCAGGCTGAGTTATGAAGCAACATAAATAAAATTCCAGTATAATTATGTTTTTTTTCTTATTTTTAAAATTGTTTTTATTTTTCTTCACTTTTTCCCCTTCCTTTTTCCTCCCCTTCTCCCCTCTTCCATCGTCCTCATGCTCCCAATTTACTCAGGAGATTCTGTCTTTTTCTACTACCCATGTAGATTAGATCCATATATGTCTCTCTTAGGGTCCTCTTTGTGTCTTGGTTCTCTGGGATTGCGAATTGTAGGCTGGTTTATCTTTGTTTAATGTCTAAAAGCTATTTATGAGTTAGTACATATGACATATGTTTTTCTGGGTATGGGTTACCTCACTCAATATGATCTTTTCTAGATCCATCCATTTGACCACAAATTTCAAGATGTCACTTTTATTTTTTCTGCTGTGTAGTACTCCTTTTTGTAACTGTACCACATTTTTTCTTATCCATCCTTTAGTAGAGAGGCATTTAGGTTGTTTTCAGGTTTTGGTTATAAAAAATAATGATGCTATAAGCATAGCTGAGCACATGTCCTTGGTGATATGATTGAGCATCCTTTGGGTATATATCCAAAAGTGGTATTGCTGGGTCTAGAGGAAGGTTGTTTCCTAATTTTCTTAGAAATCGCCATACTGATATTCATAGCAGCTGTACCAGTTTGCACTCCCAACGGCAATTGATGAGTGTTCGTTTTACCCTACATTCTCTCCAGCATAAGTTGTCATCATTGGAAAAGAAGAAGTCAAACTCTCACTATTTACTGATAATATGATAGTTTACATAAGTGACCCCCAAAATTTTACCAAGGAATTTTTAAAACTCATGAACGCCTTCAGTAACGTAGCAAGATACAAGATTAACTCAAAAAAAAAAATCAGTAGCCCTCCTTAACACAGATGATAAATGGGCTTAAAGAAATCAAAGAAACATCCTTCATAACAGCCACAAATAATATAAACCAACACTAAATCTAGGGGTGATTGGAGCCAAGCACCGGACTTACTGGCAGGCTACACATCCTTCAAGTTTTGAGGCTGCAAAGCCAGGGAGGTTTAGGGAAGTTCTTCCTGGTGTTTTGTCCCCTATAGTTGTTCACATGTCTATTACAAGACAAACTTCCTCAAAGCAAACATCACTGGAGAAGCTTGTATAAAAAGACAGAGTTAATTCCAAGATGGAACGAAAAAGACCAACAAACCAAATCATCATTGCCAAGTTAATTAGAACAAGCCATTAATTAAAGCAAGCCATTTGTGTCCACGGTTTGCCTCCCCCTAAGGTGGGGTTTGAGAGGTAAGCATTCGATGTGAGGAAGACAAGCCTTCTATAGCTCAGGAGCAAGGGGTTTCCAAGTGAGAGATTTGGTGGTGGTGGGAAATAGACCAGGTTATGGGGGTAGGACAGACAAGTTATTCCTAACACCCTCTTGAAACAAAGACATGGTTGCAAGGTGGGCATGACAAGGTAGTCACAACAATAGGTAGCCATAACAAGTTGTCCTAAGATAGTCATAGATGGTCATAAAATCTTGTGAAACAAAGGTAGGATTGCAAAATGTTTGCAAGTAACTTTATGAAGCAAACACATGATTGTCATTCCTGAAACAGGCAGTACAGAACCTTTGGTAGTTAAGGTTTCAGGTGGAGCATAGCCCATTCTTGAGAAATAGGAATGAGCCTAGATTGTTTTTACTATAAGATGGCTTTCAAGTCTAAAATGCCAGCATGCTGGTAGGTGAGATGAGTAGGGTTTTTTGTCCTTAGAAAAGGAATGCTATGACGATATGGGAAAAGAAAGGAGCCCCTCACTCAGACTCTGGTTGAAGCCTCTTAGTAGCTAAGAATCAAGAAGGCCTGTACAATTAGCACTTACTATAGGAATTGCTGACAGAAAGCATATTCCTCTCCTACACAGGCATTTTATGTTAAAATAATAATCAACCAGATTGAAGATTTAAATGAGTTCGCTATTGGGTATTTGGATTCTCTTTTGTGAGCTCTCAATCTAATTAATAAACTATTTTTAAAGCAGATTCATTGGAAATCTAAGGATCATTTTAATAGCATTTGAGAGAAAAGTAATAGAGCAAGAAAGCTATAATTTTCAAGGTGTCCAAAACATGAGTAAGAGCAGAACAGAAAGTCAAGTCTATTGATTAAGGTCAGCAACAGTGACCTACATGCAGTTATAGAAATGAAAGGGTTGGGGCTAAGGCCTCAGAGATACATTCAGAGAACCTGGGGTGTTAGAGCAAGCATGCTTAGAACTTGGGCTGTGTGCAAAGAACAGGATTAAAGGGAACAAAGGAAGTCAGGGCTCGGGAAACAGGCAGGATTATCAGAGCATCTGAGGATGTGTTCTTCAGGGAAGCCACACTTAGGAGAAGGAATAGCTTAGGAAAGTTGGTTTATGTTTCGTGGAACTGAGTTTTACATTTGTGTTCCCTGATAAGAAATTTTTGCTGAAATAGAGAGTGTTTGTGCATCTAGGTCACATACTATGTTAATGGACTTACAGGAAAAGTGTCCCCATCCTGACAGAGAAGACTCATTTCTTCATTTCTCCTTGAATCCAAATGAAAATTGTTTATGAGATGTACAACCTCTCCATGAAATGTTACATATGCGTATTTCTAAGGGGAAGAAAGTACAAATATTCCCACCTGGTTTGATTTCTGCTGCTGTGATAAAACACTGAACAATATCAACTTGAAGAGGAGATTTCTTGGCTTGAACTAGAGAAACTAAGGCAGGGACCTAGAGGCAGGAAATCAAAAAGACACCACAGAACAACACTGTTTACTGCCTCGCTTTTAGACTTACATTCATCTGTCTTTCTTAGATAATCTGGGATCACCTGTGTAAGGAAGGTACTACTCACAATGGACTGGACCCTTCTCCATCAATTTAGCAATCAAGAAAATGCCCTCTCAGACAAGCTCATGGGCCAATAGGATGGAAGCAGTTTCAACGGAGATTCCTCCTTCCCAGGTGTCTCCAATGTGTGCCATCCACTATCCAGCACATTTGTTAGTGAATTTACATATGAATTTTATGAATTAGAATAAAACTTTTTGAGAAAATGTAGTCAGGGTTAAAATAGGTAAATACCAGAACACAGTATCTCACCTTAGATGTATTTTAAACCATACAAGAGTCCAATAAAATTATAACTGATATTTGAACTATATTTTCATTTGTTTGTCTGAATTTTTAAACTGCCTATTCAATGTATTTTGAGACATGAGCAAAGTATTTTTAAGTTTCTAAAAATACCCTTAAAATGTGTTTTTTAAAGTTGAACAAAATAATTGTCAGAAAACATCTAACAGTAAGACACAAAATTATCTAGTCAGAAGCAAAAAAAATATTCCACGGTAGAGTTCAATGTTGGTAACAAAATGTAACTGAAACACAATTTGCAATATCTAGGCTTCAACTACCCACCCCAACCCTGCCAAAAAAAAAATTACCAACCACATATTCAGGAAAGCCTTTGGGAAATGGGAAATAGTTACCTACAATCAGTCAATAATCTTTTTAAGCCTTGCCTTTAAATAATGTTCAGGCAACATTGTTAAAGAGTTATCCCTAAACTTTCAAAAGTAATAAAATAGAGTAGAACTTGGGCAGCTTGAAATAAAGAATAAATGAGGTCTCTGATTCAACTGGTGAACCCTGGAGCAGCCACTAGGTGACAGATTTCCTTAGAGGGAATTCCACAAATCTTCAAGGCAAATGCTCGCCCAAGCTTGTAAACCCAGTGTCAAGGTCATATGGTTCTACTCCACTATTGTCTGAGCAACTTCACATTTCTCTGCAGTGTGCCCAAGTTCAAGAATACTCAGGTTCAGTGCCCAGAATTCCTTTTCACTTTCTCTTTTGTTGTCCTGACTTTTCAATTCTCATCACCTGTGGAAATAAACAAATCAGCAGTTGAGACCTTTCCATGAAGCCTAAAGTGAACTGGTGCTCCTGTTTGCAAGAGGAGCACAAATCTGTGTGCTCGGAAGCTTCAAGGATCAAGGTCAACAAAGGTGAAAAAGAGGCAGCCTCCATCTTCTTCCCCATCTTTCTCTTCTTAACGTGGTATCTTGGGGTTCCTACTGCTGTGAACAGACACCATAACCACAGAAACTTTTTATAAAGAAGACATTTACTTGAGGGAGCTCACTAACAATTTCAGAAGTTCAGTCCCTTCTTATGGCAGAGAGCATAACAGTGTACACCGACAGAAGTGGTGCTTGCTACATTTTGATCAGAAGGCAACCGGAAGTAGACTGTATCTTGAGTGAATCTTAAGCAAAGGAGACCTCCAAGGCCACCCCCACAGTGATGTACTTCCGATGTTGGAGGAAGTACATCACACCTCCCAAGAGTGCTACTCTCTGTGAGCTTCTGAGGACTGATTACATCCAAACTACCACAGGCAGTGACAGTTGAAGGCTACAGTGTAAACTAAGAAAAAAATAAAACCTTTAGCATCCAATTTAATAAGTGTGTAACACATAGTGCTCTTACTTGAAGGGTATGCAGAAATTTCCAATTTTTTTCCAAAGTTTCCTCTTGAACAGTTTGTACCATTTGCCAAGCTATGGGAATCAAAGGCAAGTTCTTCCTTCTC
Source organism: Microtus ochrogaster (assembly GCF_000317375.1). Lineage (NCBI taxonomy): Eukaryota > Metazoa > Chordata > Mammalia > Rodentia > Cricetidae > Microtus > Microtus ochrogaster. Next base: position 19,325,015 of record NC_022017.1, read on the forward strand.
TGAAGAGATAAAAACCAGCCTCCAGTCTCTCTCCAGGCCTGCTACTGGTTTCCATAGAACCCTGGTGTTGATGAGGCAAAGCCATGTTGCTATGGCAGTTGTCCCCCTGTCCATCTTAAATAGGTCATGGTACTTTAATGAAACAAGCATTTGAAAAATTGAGTACTGAACTTTTCTATCAGAAATGTTAAAAAAATGCTGCAAATAATATACCAGGTATTGACTATATGAATACTAACATCCCAAACTAGAGTCCAACCTGAAACAGAAGGCACATTATCTTGCTGACTGGTATTTATATATAATACAGAGCAGCAAACAGCAAAGCAGTAGGAGTGGACTTTACCATAGCTACCCCATTTGACGAAGTGCATGCATGTTCAGAAATGTGTCTCCAGGTTAGGTGTTTATTTACCCTCTACTATGCAATGCAATGGTATTTCATAAGTAGACAGTAGGAAAAAAGAAAGTTAAAACAACGTATACCAATAGATAGATCTTCTATAATGTACATGCCCTTTAATTTTGTCCATTCGGGTATTTTTTTTTCACTATTGCTATCCATGGCTCCTCCTTTCCTTAAGAAAATGAGACAGAAGAGTAAACTGATAGGCAACAGCTGTCCTTGGACAATTACATGTTCTGCGAGAAATACATTTCAAACCACAGGATGTCCAACATTTTGGCATTCTTGCCACCCCTGCTATTTCCTACCTTCTTGGCCCCTGGTATTTTCAGTTCCAACTTCACAGCTGCCCTGACTTTGTTGTGTCCTCCAGAACCTATGCCAGCATTTCATCAGACAGCAGTGACAAGATGATAGTTTTACAACGTAAACAGATCTTGCTTCAGAGACCAAAATTTTCATAATATTGCAGATCTCCAAAGGGGAAATTTAAACATTCCTCATGGTCCAGAAGATTCTAGAATTTAGCCTCTGCCTATACCTAAGAGAATGCAAAGCAGAGCTACCATGATGACAAACAGAAGATAGGCTGCAAATGCTCCTGCAGAGTAAGTCTGAGTGAAAAACTTAGGGTACCTTTTTATTGGAAATGTGATTCTCTAAACAAGGAAATAAGTATATAGGAATCAAAAAGCTACAAAATGATTTATAAAAAGATTTTTTTCTGATCAGAGGTCAAATAATTATTTAGCATACATGTAATTAAAGCATTTTGTGTATGTTGATTAAAGAAAATGATTTTGAAAATGACTTATCTTTGCACGATTTTAATGTAAATTTTCCTGGTTAGTCAGGTCAAACTGAAAGACAAGCTTCAGCTTTCACTGAAGTAGTTGGGGTTGTCTTCAGTCCTGCATGAACATTTTCCACAGTCACGTTTTTAAATAAAGTAAAGTTATCCTAGAGAACTTTGAATCAACATATTGAGGCAGAAATATCAGTCAAGTGATAAAAATAAAGACATGTGAGAAGTCCCTAAAAACATAATAAAAATCCAGGGCTCATACTTTCACAGAAATGTTACTACTCAAGCCTTTGAAAACAGGGTCATCATTTCCCCTTCAAGTTTTTCAATAGATCAAAGGAGTATCATAGAAATCCTTAAACAATACTGACAAGGCAGTGGTTCACTCTCCACAAACACACAGCAGGACCCTATTGCTGAGGATAACATCCCCATACCTCCTTAACAGTGGAGAGGTAGAACTGGTGTCTCTCCTACATTCCAGAGTCTTTGGTATGGGAAGGTACTCTCTCTGCATGCTACTAAGGAAAAAATGTAAAGACCAAACCAGCCACAAAACCTTTGGTCTACGATCTGCCCTGCCTGCAAAATATGCTAGGGTAATGGTGGCACAAAATGCTGGAGAGCAGCTCTAGCTGAGGTTCAGGTCCCAAGGAGAAGGTGTGGACTCCAGGGGAAGGAAGAGACTGACATGAGCTGATGGTGAATCGGGATAGCTGCCACTTTATTGAAAAAAAAAAGGCTATACATTTTATTTTCTACAATTGCACAAAAGATTCAATGGGAGAAAAGGGGCGTGTGATTTGAGGCTTTGGCTTGTGGTTAGGGATTGAGGAAAGTAGCATTGACCTTTACAAGTTAACAGGTACCACAGTCACAGGTTAATGGAAGGGCCACCAGTTCCTCTTGCCAGAGATAAGAATGACTCCTTTTCTAGGAAGCAGAAACTGTCTTCAAGCCGCTGGGGTAATGGAAACTTTTGTCTAAATGCCTGACCTTGGCAAAAGGGACTTTTCAGGGGGAATGGGATGGGGAGAACACTCCAGACACTGTATTGTAAAATATTGCAGGTTTTTATGGTTTAGTTTACATATTTTCGAACAGCTAAAGCTTAAAGTGAGCAAAGACAACGTAAGAGAAATATTACTGTGACCCCCAGTAGACCTTGGGAATTTATAAATCATGATTACTAAATATACCATATCGAGCATGTTTTAGTTATCTACTTTTTCTAACAGCCATGTGTTAACTTGTGTGAGAGTAGTTAGAGTCATCACTTTGTATGCTTCCATGTGGTGGGGAATTTTTCCAAAGAATTATTTTCTTTATAGAGGCTGCCATTTTACACATTTTCATCCTTCAAATCCCTTAAAAAACTTCCCAAAGGAAAAGGCATAAGGGAATTTCCATTGCACATAGTAAGAATTATTAAAAATGAAGGTAAAAGGGTGTGGGATAATTGTAAGCTAGTCAAAATGCTAGAACTTTGCCAAACAGCAGTGGTTGCTATTTGGCCCATGCCACAATACTTATGAGAGTAACCAACCATCCTATGTATTTAAGGTCTGTTAGATGAGATGGCACCCATGGACCCAACACTGCTTGGGTAACCAAGAGCCAGAGATCAGACAGCCTAGAGACCTAAAGTAAAACCAATAATAATAATAAAGGTAACAATACACTGACTCCTAATGAATCTTTGTTCTATAGCAAATGGAATAAATACAGAGATGCACAGAGATGCAGATATCACAGCCAGGCGAGAGAGAGAGAGAGAGAAAGAGAGAGAGAGAGAGAGAGAGAGAGAGAGAGACCTTGGAACACACAACTCTAAATAGGATATCTCCATCAAATCCCTCCCTTTAGAGATCAGGGAACCCTATGGAAGAGGAAGCTGAAAGAGTGTAAGAGACAGAGGGGATGGAGGACCCCAAGAGAACAAGGTCCTCTGAATCAACTGAACAAGGCTCAGATGAGCTCCCAGAGACTGAAGCAGCAAGCACAGAGGCAACACTGGCCTGCATCAGGTCCTCTGAGTATATATTATAGTTTTCAGTTCAGTATTTTTATGATACTCCTGGCTGTGAATGAATGGGTCTCTGATTCTTGTACCTTCTCTTAGGGTTCTTTTTCTTCTATTAGTTTGCCTTGGCCTACTTCAAGGTGATGGTTTTTGTTTTATCTTATTTTTTTGTTATATTTAGTTATTTCTTAGAATTCTGTTCTTTTCTAATGAGAGACAGGAATGGGGAGTGGATCCAGATGAGTGGGGATGTGGAGAGGAACTAGGAGGAGGAGAGGCAAGGGAAACTATAATCTAGATGTATTATATTGCATTTATTTTTAATAAAAGGGGGAGAAAAAAAGAAAATTTACAATAGATTTTTACCTTGAGATTTCCTCATTACAGTCTTACTGAATGGAAAGTTATTATATTTTAAAATGCCCCATTTTAATTTTTATTTATTGACAGCAGATTGGTCTTCTAGGTCAATGAAGAACTAATTAATTCTTCATCAATTAATTCTATTGTTGATCTCTTTGTACACAGTTGACCCTTCTCTCACCTTTATGTTCTTCTAGAGTCTAAGCATCCCTAATTCCATCAGTGCTCCCTCACATTCAATGGGCTCTTTTTCATCTACAACAGCACCATGATTCCTCTAGAGGTCCTTGTTTGAGGACATTTGTATCAAACATCACTGAGCCTTTACCATGGTGACCTAAACATAGGGTGGCCATGACAATTTAAAACCGTAATCCCGGTGAGCTCCTATGCAGTCTTGATTCCACATTGCCTCACACTTTCTCTGCCAGTATTGTTAGGAAAAATAATCCATGCAGTGAAAGCTGACCCCCTGTGACATATCTTTGTGGACTATATTTATAAGTGATGATTCAGCTTTTCGAGTTCTTCTGTTCTACAGCTCATCACCACTGTGCATTGCTCTGGGGCCGTTCCTTGACAATATCGTGAAACATTTTCTTAAAATTTCTGCAAAAGTGATGCATGGTAATTACATAGAATTCTTCTGACTTAGCAGTCTAGTTGGGTATCTTTAAAAGACCTAATTTAGGGTAACTTACATTTAGTGGCTCTATTTTCACAGGGCATAACACTTTTCATTCTAAATCTTCATGAATCAATTGGATTGAGTTTCCCATCTTTTTTAATGAATGCTTTAATTTGGCTTAATTTCATTATCAGCAAAGTGTGTGTGTGTGTGTGTGTGTGTATGTGTGTGTATGTGCATGTGTATTGTGCGTGTGTGTGCACACGCACATGTGTGTGCATGTGTGTGCATGTACATACACTTGCGTACATGCAGAAAAGACAGAATAGAGTTCTCTAGAAGAACAGAACTGATAAAATGAATATTAAAGGGATTTTTATTAGATTTGTCTAGATGACAGAGCCTAAGCAGTCCAACACTGGCTTTTTTTTACACAAGAGTATCTGAGAACCCAGTTCATGTTGGAAAGCTGAAGAATCAGGGAAGAACGGTGGTTGCAGCAGCAGCAACAGCACACAAACTGCCATTGTATATTTATATGCCTTAGGAAGTTTCTGCTGTATGAGGTTTTTCTAAGCTACCCCTCAAATGGCCCTTAATTTTATCTATGTCT
>NC_022017.1:19329972-19342316 GCF_000317375.1 Microtus ochrogaster
TTTCCTAGGGAGATCTATCTGCCACCCTTCTCCCCAGGTCCTTACTCTATACCCAGAACCACAGAGGACTGCAGACTTTCTCAAGATGTGCCCAGTGAATGGGGAGCTGGCCTCTGTCTTTAAACACTCACAGTCTCTGGCATACCCGGATGATCATGCACATCTTGTTTCTCGGAATGAGATGACCTCATCACAAACAAACTCTCCACCAAATCCCCAGCTGTGGGATGACTTCCTTCACTGGCCATCTCCTCTCTCCCAGGCTATGTCTGTACCTAGCACCCGCTTTCCAGGTACCTCTTGCGCTGTTATTCTGCTAATCAAACTCTTGGGCTGGAGCACTTGAGTTTCTCTAGACTGGCATGATGATGTGTTTGGTACTCATTAAGGCTTGATTACACAAATGAGAGAATAAGTAAACTCATTGCCAGGCAGCAATAAAATTCTGTTAGCGTGAATGGGGACAACATATTATCCCAGACACAATGTAATGAAAAATCTACTCAAGACCCAACATGTGTTGCCCCTATAAGAATTCTTTGCAGGCCATTTTCAAATCCACTTTACTGAGATCAACTCAAACTCTCCTAAGGCAAGATTGTTTAAAATATTCAACAAGCAGAAGATTTGGAAAGTAGAGGAGTAACAGCAAACGTCCCCAAGATCAATTCATAAATTCTTCAATACCTTCTGCCATAGCACAGATATAGCTGGTTCTGTGCTCTGGCAATCCAATAGACACCCCATTTCATATTATCACCAAATATATGCAGGGTGACCAGGCATGGTGCCTCATGCCTTTAATCCCACTACTTGGGAGGCAGAGGTAGACAGATCTCTGAAGCCAGCTTGAGTTCAAGGCCAGCTTGTTGTACATTGCAAGTTTCAGGACTGCCAAAGCTAAGTGAAGAGACCCTGTTGAAAACAAAATGAATATGCATATCATGAAACAAAAGATGGCTTGCCCCCCACATCTAAACATTTATTACATTAATAGAATGTTTGAAAAATGCAATAAAAGGCCACAAAGAAACTGGTAAACAGTGAAACATCTGGGATAATTTTAACTTAATAACATGCAAAATCTGGATAAACACTGAATATGGAATCTTAAAGGTCGAACGACTTTGCCTCATGTAAAATGCAGTCACAATAATTACGTGAGGATTTCAAAAGCCAGCTGTCAGAATGTCAGCTTTTATTTTCCGATGTTTTGTTTTCTCCTCTAACTCATCCTTAGCCTTTTGAATATCGCCAGGTCGACTTCTCCCATCACAACTGTGATCGTGTTATTATATCATCATGTCCTTGGTTCAGAAGCATCCTGTAGAACCTCCTTATTATGAAATGGTGCGGCGGTACCTCCTCAAAGCTATCGAAATCTCCAGTCTCAGTTCTGCTGTCCCCTGTCTATATCTCACCTGCCACTTCCAAAGCCTCTATTTTCCAACTCTATCATTTGCTATCACTACCACCCCCATTGTCTCCTAGGAATGGCTGACCTCTGACCTTCCTAGTCATTTCCTCCTTTCTACTCAGGTGCATACATTAGTATATGTATTAGTATTTGGTAGGTTTATGTACATGCATGAGTGTGTATCCATGATGTCTACAAAACACTTACTTTCTGAGGCCATAGTTTACTGTCTATATCTTCCACACTTTTGGACATTTTGTAAGTGCTCTCAGTAAATAGGTATTAGAAATGAACAAATGATTGTATACCCTAATCAAAATCACTCTTTTGACCACATATGAAGAGTTTTTAATCTCATAAGACATATTCTAAATACTGATTCTTGACAAGCTGAAAGACACAGTCCCCTTTCTCAGCATGCCCTTCTGACATTACATCTTGTTTGTGCTGCTGTTTTAATATGGGCATCTGCAAATCCTCAGAGGGGGGAAATGCACATGTTTTCTCATTTACAGCAATGTGGAACCAACTATTTCAAACCATTTACACCATCCCCAAACATACATTTTAGTAATTCAGTCTGTCCAGAAGCTGCTGAATAATGACAATTTTGAAAATTATTTCTAGAATGAACTGTAATGAGAAGTCATATCCTAAATCTACAGAAAACAAATATGTGTATTTGAAAGAAAAAATAATTCTTTAGAGACTAGCAGAGGTATATCTGTGAATATGAGAGTCTATATATCATTCTTTTATTTCTATAGAAATGTTTAAGTTCTGTATTTTCAGTTCTTTAAATCTTATTCATTATTTTTGAATATGTTTGATTTCTGCTATTTATCTCAAGAGCAAAAAAATCTGTATATTGCTATTGAGACAAAGACAGAATGTCACTTTCAATGAAGATTTTATGTATTTTGTGTTTGGATTGGGAAAGTCTTTTTTTTTTAAAGGGGGATTTGTAGACATGAACGGATAAAGTCAGTCCTATTATAGGAAGGATATTTTCTCAAAAATTGGAATACTAAGTGCTCTGTGTGTATTAATCCTGAGCACAGACAACTGGACTGTCAGGAGGAAGGTTCTTGGGGAACACAATGTGATCATGGAGGGGAATTTATCCTCATCGAAGCGGCATATCTACTGCTTAATTCCAGAAATTCTCATGCTCACTTCCGGTCCAAGGGGGACTGCTGAGATATCTATGACCCTCTTTCTGAGTCCACTGTAATTTTTTTTTCTTTTTCAGGGCTTTGAGACGAGGTTCGTTAAGTGGGAAGTTAGAAATAACTCTTGAATGAGCATGTTCCCATATCCAGGACATTCCAACATCCTGGAGGAGTCATATTTACCCATAAGTAGTGTTCAGAAGTTCACTGAAGAAACTTAAATGAACAATGCTACAGGGCATGCAGGAAGCATGTGTGAAGGAAGACAATCATGGATGCTACCCAGGAAACGTGTTCTGAGAGAAGCAGCTGTGAGACCGTATTTTCTGTACTTGAAGCATGACAGAGAAACACAAAGCACTGCCATTCAGATTTTAAGATTTTTTTTTATTCTTCTTTTATGTGTATGAATGTTTTGCCTGCATGTGTATAAATGCTCTGGATCCCATGGAACCCAAAAAGGATCCTGAATCCTCTGGAACTGGAGTTACAGAGGGTGGAGACTCACTGTATGGATCCTGGGAATCAAGCCTGGTTTTCTGTAAGAGGGGCGAGTGCTCTTAATTGCTGAGCCATCTCTACTCTACAGCCCCTGACATTTGGATTACAAAGACAAGGGGGACCTAGTAGGCTACAGAATGTGAACATGTTAAGTCCTTAGTGATTTTCTAAAGTCAAATTTTCATAGTTATTGTTGGGTCCAGGGGTCACACAATGATGGGGAATAGACCACCAAAGTCTATTAAACCAGAAGCAAGCTTTATTCCAAAAATTGAAAAACAATCACCATGGAACACACAAAACTTATCAACTGTAGCTGTGACCGTAGTTAGAGATTGGGTTTCTGAAATTGTGGCAATGGAAGCTGATTTGGGAGCTTCTTTTTACAGTAAAATCAAGCACCAGGTGTGGTCAAAAAGCTTTTACAACCTTGAGGTCAGGCTTAAAGTCACATTACATTTTAAGTTTTACTTTTGGTTATAGGATGCTAACTTACATTTGAGAAAGCCTGTGGCTGACACAGCTGGTTTTCACTGTCCTTGAAAGAATGCAAGGCAGAGAGTAAAATCACATAGGGAGACTTAAAAATTAAGGGAATACAGCAAGAGGTCCCATAGAGACAACAGTTAGAAGCTAACCCTTGTCCCGAATATCTGCCTAGCTGGGAAGCTGGGAGGCAGGAGACAATTACTAAATGTTTATCTCTGTACACAGTGGCGACCAGGATGTCTGCTCTTAAGGCAGAAAGTATTTGTTAAAGGTTAACAGTGGCTGCCAGCTTTATTATTTTTCTTCCAAAATGTGTTTTGGCTTACGAATTTATAATTCTATATTTTACAATCCTATTTCTAGAACCTGTATTTATAGATTCTTATTTCTGAACTCTTCAGTTATTGTGTTAGTTAGGGTTTTAATTTCTGTGATAAAATACCACAAACAGCAACTTGGAAGGAAAGGATTTAATTTGGCTAACCCTTCCTCATTACTGTTCACCAGTAAAGGAAGTCAGGGCAGGAACTCAACAGGGCAGAAGCCTGGAGGCTGAAGCTGGTGCAGAGCATGGAGGGGTGCTGCTTACTGACTTGCTCCACATGACTTGCTCAGCCTGCTTCCTTATAGAACCTAGGACAACCAGCCCAGGGATAGCACCACCCACGATGGGGTGGCACCTCCTCCATCAATCACTAATTGAGAAAATGCCCTAAAGCTGGATCTAACAGAGGTCTTTTCTCAAATGAAGTTCTTCCTATTCAGATGACTCTAGCTTGGGTCAAGATGACATAAAACTATCCAGAACAGTTACCAATGCCTTCTCAATAATGTTTATTTTCAACAGCTCTTTGTTATTCAAAGAAATGAAATTTAGCTTCTGGGATTCCAGCCATGGATGAGTAATCTCTACTCAGTATATGTAGTTTGTTATTTTCTCTTAGACAGAAACATTGGTTCACAGGAAAACAAATACACTCATCCCGTAGCCCCAAACTCTATCTTCGTCTTCTTTACTGAAGCTGTCTTTTATACTAGAAGAAAAACATCACTTAATTAATGGTAATAGGAAATGACTTAAAAGAGGAATAGTCAAATAGGAAAGTTGAAAAATTAGAAATTATCAAATATAGTGCTGACAGACTACAGTAAATTTTAAAACAAAGATTTCTATCATTATAGTTTTAAAAATCAGACCACAGGTAAATAATGAGGTTTGTGATTACTTTCTTTTAAACCAAATAAATATTTTACATTTCCCATCACTTTTCTGGAGATCTGTAGCTGATAACTCTTTGACCCTGTAAGTTTAGCTAGTCTTAAATTAATATTTCTTTTTGGAGAAATAAATTTTCTCTGGTACTTGTACTAAGAGGTACAGAAAATTCATCTCACTTTTCAGTTTGTTTTACTGAGCTGTTGCTTTCTAGATGACACACAGACATACAAATATATATGCATATTTAGGTAAAAGAAATACATATATATGAAATGTATACACACACATATATGAAAAATAAAATAAAATCAGTTACAATGGCTTTCTGTCCATTCTCCACTCCTTTTCATACCATGTAAACAGAGATTGCACTTTTATTTTCCTGGCGCCCAGCCCTAATAATCACACAGAAACTGTATTAATTATAACACTCTTTGACTAATGACTCAGGCATATTCCTAACTAGCTCTTATATCTTAAATTAACCCATTTCTATTAATCTATGTATCTCTATGAGGTTGTGCTGGTAATGTTCAGGCATCTTTTTCCTGCAGTGACTACATGGTGTCTCTTTGACTCTGCCTGTTCTCTCTATATATTGCTGTTCGTATTTCCCACCTGACTTTACTCTGCTAAGCCATTGGTAAAAACAGCTTCACTCATCAACCAAAAGAAATAACACATATACAGAAGGAAATCCAACATCAATGCCATGTTTGGGCAATTTTTATATACATAATGAAATTTGTTTTTACATCCTTGCAATCTTCCCCTATGTTAAGGAACTAGCTTTTTTTCTGAATATTATTGCTAAAGAGTTAGTTAGCTTTGTGTAGCCGTGAGAAAATGCCTTGAAAAGTCAAATTAAATAGACAAAATGCTGAGTTTTGGCTCATCGTTTCAGAGACTTCTTGTCATAGTTGTGAGCATACGAGTAAAGAGAATAACAAGACAAGAGGGTATGTGGCAAAGGAGGCTGCTCACCTCACAGAGGCTGCCCACCTCACAGAGGCTGCCCACCTCACAGAGGCTGCCCACCTCACAGAGGCTGCCCACCTCACAGAGGCTGCTCACCTCACAGAGGCTGCTCACCTCACAGAGGCTGCTCACCTCACAGAATGGAGAGAGCAGCGAGAGAACTTCCCTTTGTTTTTGCTTTCAAGAGGGTATGTGGCAAAGGAGGCTGCTCACCTCACAGAATGGAGAGAGCCGCGAGAGAACTTCCCATTGTTTTTGCTTTCAAGCCTCTCCTCCCAAACTAATTAAGCTTTGTTTTTATACTTCATTAATCCAGCCATGGGGTCGGAGCCACCATATTCCTTCTAACTCTAGGAACACCTCCCTCTGAGCATTTTCGGTCTGGGCACCAAGACTTCTGCACTGTAGTATATACAATCCTTTTTGGCTATCCACCTTTGCTTTCTTATTCTGTAAAATACTTCCTCTTCCCTTTTGGGAACCCCACTATAGTTTGTTCATTGAAATATGACCTCTCCTCATGAGACACAGGGAGTGGGAATATACGTCATGTCTACCCAAAGTTCTCCCGAGTTTCTGGACATTGTGACTGGTTTAGGAATACCTACTTAATCAAGATGAGTCAGTAAGAATCTTTCCCAGAATTTTTCTGGGAGATCAGAAAAAACAAAATCTTTTCCTGAGGTTGATGTGCTTTTGAGATAAGTGAAATGCAATGAGTCTTTTTTTCTAAAATGTAGCAGAACCCTTTCAAGAGAGACAGAGAAGACATGTGTGATACCCTTCCTCAATTGTGACTGAAATGTTGATTTAAGTTTAAGGGGATCTGACACCCTCACACAGATATACATGCAAGAAAAATACCAATTTAAATAAAACAAGCTAATTAGTTTTTTAAAAAAGAGATTTTTTTTCATACAATATATTATGATTATAGTTACCCGACCCACAAGTTCTCCAAGGTCTTCCCCACTTCCCCACCCACCCAACTCCACACCCTTTTCTTCAGGACACAAACCAATACATATTTATTTGTGTGTGTGTGTGTGTGTGTGTGCCTGTGTGTGTCTGTGTGTGTGTGTGTGTGTATGTGTGTCTGTGTGCAATAAGTCTCGAGTTGCTTTTCTGCATTTTCAGCAGAAAGACTCCCGAGTAGTAAACCAGTCACCGGATTGCACGTTCCTGCTCTATCCGTTTGGCAGAACTCCCATGGCTTTGTTTGAAACTGTACTTTCTGACAAGGTGAACTTGACTTGATTTCTAACTATTCACGTCTGTCTCTTGCTGCGTTTTCATTTACAAAGTACACTTGAGAGCTACTCTTATTAACAGGCTAGTGGTATCCAGAGCCCTACATTGCTATAAATGCTAGACCACGAAAGATGACTGCTCTGTCGAAAAAGATATCCCCACAGAGTAGAGCAGCAGGCAAACCTTGCTAAATTCCTGCTCAGTTCTCATCTAACTTGGTTGAAATTAATTACGCTGTATTTAAAACACAGTGCTGTGCACCATTGAATAAAAGGTATATGTCATTTGCCAGTGTCCATGTCATTAAATTTCTAATAACTCAGGCAGAAGCTGAATCCCAATCTGTGAAGGAAACTCTTACTTCAAGTGGAATTGTCTTCCGTTTCATTTTAATGAGGCTCTTAAGAGTTGACAGCAGAGACTCTAAATCAGTTGTTCTCAACCTATGGGATCGTGACCCCTGGTGGGGGTGAAATGACCCTTTCATAGGGGTCACCTAATACCATCTGCATATTGGATATTTATATTACAATTCATGACAGTAGAAAAATTACAGTAATGAAGTAACAATGAAAATAACTTTATGGTTTGAGTCACCATAACATGAGGAACTCAGTTAAAGAGTTGCAGCATTAGGAAGTCTGAGAACCACTCTTCTTGATAATATTACTTCTTTCTTTATTATTATTATTTTCTTATTTAAAATAGATTTTTTTGGGAGGCTGAAGATGGCTAAGTAGAGAACACTGATTGCTCTTCTCAAGGACCTGGGTTCAATTCCCAGCATCCACAAAGCAACTTACAGCTGTCTGTAATTCTAGTTCCAAGGGATCTGACACCCTCACACAGATATACATGCAAGCAAAATACCAATTTAAATAAAACAAGCAAATTATTTTTTTAAAAAAAGAGAATTTTCATACAATATATTCTGATTATAGTTACCCTACTCCCAAGTTCTCCAAGGTCTTCCCCACTTCCCCACCCACCTAACTCCACACCCTTTTCTTCTCTCTCTTACTAGCAAATAGATAAATAATAATAATAATAAAAATAACAGAACATAAAAACAAACAGGAAAAAAGGCCAAAGGAAAAGCAAAAGAAACCCAAATGGACTCTGAGATACACATATTTGCACATACAAAACTGGAAACTATAACATATGAGCAAAAGATCTGTTAGGTTAAATAGAAGAAAATACCCAGACAAAGCATTATGAGACCTCCTTCCCCCAAAATACCACTGAGTTCATTTTGTGTTGTTCATCTACTTTTTTCTGGGCATGGGACCTGTCCTTAAACGTGATGTATATACCCAGTAAGACTCCACTGGAAAAAAACCTAATGCTTCCTTTGTGAGTGGCTGTCAACTGCAGACAGCTTCTGGGTACGGGATGGGGCTGTAGTCTACCTCCCCTCTCAGCACTGGGACCCCACCTGGTGTGGAACTGTTCAGCTCATGAATGGTGCCACAGTCTGTCTGTGTTTTAGTCCTGTTTGTGTCTAAAAGGTCTTGTTTCCTAGGTGTCTTCTATTCTCACTGGTTCTTAGATTCTTTCTGCCTTCTCTTCCACAGGGTTCCCAAAACCATGAAGGGAGAGGGATTTAATGGACATTTCTAGGGTCGGATGAGTATTCCAAGGTCCATCACTCTCTGTATATTTTCTAGTCTTAGGTCTCTGTATTTGTTTCCATCAGTCAGAGAAGGAGGAAGCTTCTCTGATAATGGCTGAGCAAGACACTGATTTGTGAGTATAGGTGCTTCCTTTTTAAAGGGATTTCTTTTGTGTTTGTCACACAAACAAACAAAAAAAAAACAAGCATTGCTTGCCAACTAGAATTTGCTAGTGTCTTCTACGGGAAATTTTATTTACTGCTCTTGAATCCTGATCATCTCTGCAATTGCTGCAAGCACAGGTGATGCTGTCACGCAAGAAGGTGACCACCAAAAGTAGAATGTCATTTATTTCTCTATTTCCCTCCTCTTTCTCTGAATTATCACTTAAGCAGGTGTAATGGAGTTTGCAAAAGTTGACTCTTAACAATGTCATGAGAAATAATTTGAATTATAGAGGTCAGGAGACAAAGAAGAAAGGAAGGAAGGAAGGGAGGAAGTGAAGGAGGGAGAGAGGGAGAAGAAAGGAGGGAGGAAGGGAGAAAGAGAGAAAGGAAGGAGGGAGGGAGGAATGAGGGAGGCAAGGAGAGAGGTAGGGAGGAAGGGAGAAAGGAAAGAAAGAAGTAACTAGGCAAAAAAAAAAAACAATCTGTTTTACCACTTCTATGAAAGTCTGCTAACAAAATTCAGTGACAACGATACACACAGTGTAAAATCATTTGAATGCTGCATGGGTAATTTTTAAAACATGAATTATGATCATAACTCACTACTCTCCCTCCTCAAGACTTGGAGGGAGTTGTGTGCTAGCATCTGCTGCTAATTTGGATTCCCAAAGACAGGCCAGTAACCACACTTGAAGCGGTTGTACTTATTTTGATAGAGGGAGGTGTGGCCTCATGGAGCTCATATGAGCAAATTCCATGCATGTGCTTAGGACAAATTAGAAACCACAAACTACTTTGAGGATGTAAAGAGAAAATGAATGCAAAGAGTAGTCACACAATGAAAAGGGGGATGAAAAGTTGAACAGCATGTGTTAACTCCAACAAGATCAGCAGTAGCAAAAAAAAAAAAAAATACAGCTTTTGCTTAAACAGCACTGGGAAGGACATCTGTTAGAGCCTGGGGATGAGTGGACTAGAAGCTGTGTGAGCTGAAGGGACAGAAAAAAGGACTAGGAAAGAAATAATACTCTTTTATTATAATAATAATACTAGTATAATAATACTAGAAATAATAATTTCTGGCTGAATTTCTAATAATAATTTCTAGTACAATAATATGAGAAAACACAGAGAGATGCTCGTGGGGCTCTTTGTCTTGCACTCTGGGAGCCATGCTGCTCTTTATCTATACTAAGACCCAGTCATCAGCCATACAGAAAACCTGAGAATACAGTCTGAAGGAAGCCATTAATGATCGGAGAGTTAACAATGAGATCCCACCACTTCTCTGATTCCAGATTTCCTAGACTAAAATAATGAGTGCTTATCTCTAGGTATTTTTGTATTAAATACAATAGGAAATAAATACATAAATGAAATCAAATAAGAAGCTATGTACTTGAGAGAGTGGTCACTCAACAGTTCTTTTTCTTTCCTTTATGCTTCAGATAGTTTTGACTTGGAACATTACTTTTTCATTAAAACTGTTCTCGTCCCATTAAGTTGTTCACTGAAAATAACAGCAAGAGGGGCTGTATACACAATGACTAGATGGTGTGAACAATAATAATAATGCCACATTCACATGAAATATTAAGGAAGATAAGGAAGACAGTAACAGTGGATAGAAGCAAATGTACTCAAGTAAAGAAAGAAGGCTTTGTGGCGGGCTAGTACCGAGAACGATGAGAAGAAATAGAGGGGCTTCCTGAGGATATTCACAACAGATCTCAAGCACAGAGAGCGAACACAGGAGTCAGAAAGAAACTAACATCCCTGTCCCTTGCAGGGTCTCACTCTAAGTCTGGCTGGCCTAAAACCCTCTATCTAGTGCAGGCCTTGAACTCACAGCAATCCTCCTTCATTAACTTTCCAAATATTATGTGTGAGCCATCATTCTGGGTCAGAAAATTTTTTTAAAAATCTAAAAAAGTTATAATAAGTGAAGTCATGAGTAAGAGATTTCCTACATTGTGGAATATTTTGAAAAAAAAATTATCCCTAATTAACATAATATTTAAATGAAGAGATCATGTTCCCAGATAAATTTGATGGCCTACCTATCAAAATGTATACATGTGAGAACATACATTTTAAAAAGCCAAAGGCATTATTTTTATGCAAGTGATATGACAAAGAAATGGCAACTGTACATTTAACACATTCATAAAGGACATGACCAGGTTCATAATGGCTTCAAAGAGAATTAAGAGAGACCGGTTAGGGAATGTATTGACCAGAAGGACAGTCAGAGGAGAAAGGAATGCTGAGAAAGGTTGGCACACCATGCTATCTATGAAACTAGATGGGTTTCTGCATGGCAATACAATCATAATTGATGGCATATATTTTCTATGGTGTAATATGCATTTGTTTCACTATAGAACAAGTGTATTAGATCACCCCGATCTAAATGATGAATATAGTCAAACCATGTGAACCTTCTGAAATAGACATTAAATCAAACAACAGTTTCATTTTCTTCAAGTCCCATTGGTAATTATATAAACTACTAGCCATGTAAAACATATTTTCTAGGATACTTCCACCTGTTTCTTTTTTTTTTAAGAAAATCATTTATTTTCAATCCTTGTCAGAGAAGCTGCTTCTTGCGGTCGATGGGAATGAATTTAGAGAATCCCAGCTGGTTGATAAGCAGAGAATTTCAGACTGTGGCGTGATCAATTCAAAATAGGGTAAATATACTACATCCGTCTTCTCCAGGCTCAAAGATCTTTGAGAAAAAGGAGGGTGAAAAGATTGCAAAAGCCAAAGGTGGTTGATAACAGCAACAAACTGTGTTTTCCAAACAAACATGGCAGATTAATGAATATATGAACTCAGAGATTGTGACAGTATGCACAGATCCTTCATAGGCTCCAACTATACAAAACCCCAACCCAGAAAGGGGGCCAGTGGCCATGAACTCCTGCCACTGGCTGAGGGGATACTGACATTTGATAGTTGCTGGAAACAGAAAGCCATTTTCTTTTTCATTTTTAGGTAGGTTCACCATAAACCAAGACAAACTCCAACCCAAGACTAACTGGACAACATAAGCTGAACTCAATGGGAGGGGAAAAAATAGGAAACTTCAAGTTGGGTGGGAAAGGATGGGAGGGCGAAGAGTGGGACCATGGGAGGTTTCAGAGAAGGGAAGGCAATATGTTCAAAATGCATTGCATGAAATTCTCAATGAATACATTAAAATACTGCTTAAAGATTAATCGGGCTACCAGAAAATTGAAATTACGTCGTATCAATAAGTTCTATTGCGTTGTATTTCTATTACAAAAATTCTGATGAACTGGTGAGATAATGCTCTCGTCTAGCCTTAAACAAAAGCTGAACAATATCAGTATTTATAAATTCTGACAGTTTTATTATAAAAAATTAAAAACAGAATAGCCCTTATTATAAAAGTGTATTAAAATAGAAAAGAAAGTTAAGGTCTCTTTTCTTACTGAGTTATGTGTCCTGTGATGACCAATCTGCTACTGAAGATTGGGCCAGAATGTCTGTGAAGACATTTTA
>NC_022017.1:19342736-19352401 GCF_000317375.1 Microtus ochrogaster
GCTCATGTTCTCCCTCCTTCTGCTCCTCATTGGGACCTTGAGAGCTCAGTCCAGTGCTCCAGTGTGGGTCTCTGTCTCTATCGCCATCCATCACCAGATGAAGGTTCTATGATGATATGCAAGATATACCTTGAGCCATCTCTCCAGCCTAGTGCTAGCTCTTTATGGCTGTCTCTACTTCTATATTGTGATCACAGGCCTGGCTGTAGATCAGATTTATAGGATTACAAAAATTCCATGACACCGTATGTAGCCATAAACACACTCAGTTTTCATTCTTTATAACATGAGCATACTACCAGAGATCCTTACACATCCTTTTCTCTTTCTTTTGATAAAGACCTTTAAGATGCTGTCACAGTTACTTTCCCTGCTGTGATAAAGCACCTGTCAAGAAGAAACTTAAAGTCCCGGAGAGATGGCTCAGAGGTTAAAGCACTGGCTGTTCTTCCAGTGGACTCTGGTTTTATTTTCAGCAGTCATGACAGGCACAGTTCTCTGTAACTCCAATCCTGGGAACTCAGTGCCATCTTTGGCCCTCGGTAGGCACCAGACATGCATATAGTGCATAGATATATATGTAGGCAAAAGTATTGTACACATAAATATAATTATAAAAGAGAAGTAATTTAGGTAAGGAGGAGTTCATGCCAATTCTCAGCTTGAGGGAATAGTCCATCATAGCAAGGGACACATAACTGTAGGGCCTTGGAGCAATAGGTCACAGTGCATTCACAGTTAGGAGGCAGAAGGAAAAAAAATGCTGGGGATCAGTTGGCTTTCTCCTTAGGATTCAGTCTGGGAACTCAGCCATGGAATGGTGCCATCTACATTGGATAAATCCTCACACATCAGTCAATCTAATCAAATGGTCAAGTAATACCTAGCTAGTGACTAACCCAATCTAGATAATTTGTCAGAGGCTTACCTCATAGATGGTTCTAGATTCTGTCATGGTGCTGACCAGTATTAACTATCACATAGGTATAGCTTGCTCTTTTTTATGACATACCTCCTCACCGAACAAGTGAGAGTATTATGGAACCGATTGACTCAATAGTATTTATTACAATGTCCTGTGATAGATGCTATTTCGGTATACCAAAGAGCTGGCATACTCTTTGGCTTTGCAGAATTTAAGATGGCGAGAAGAGACAGCCAATGGGAAGAATAAAAACTCAGTGAATTAATGATACAGTAGGGGAGAGACTTAGGGACAGCTCTGAGGAGTGAGTCCGAATGATCACCTGGAGGCTGCTGTAGTGGAGACAGATGAAGAACACAGGGAGCCAGACTAGGAGGCATTCAAGGTAACAAAGTGGGTGGAAAGGCTCACTTCTTGGAACACACAGAATGTGGTGGAAGCAAACTAAGTAGTGAGGCAAGGAGCCATCAACGAGAGACAACATCAAAAGTTTGGCATAGGAAAGAAGAAATGAAGACTTTGACTCTCACTCTTAGTGAGATAGGGGGATACTGATGATATTGGTAAGAAATGCAAGGGCATTGAATCCTGAGTGGTGTCAGCGTGGAAATACCAAGACCAGTTAGACGTTTGCTGTATAAGATGTATAAGGCGAGAAGAACTTGACAGTGGAAGACGTGGTAGAGAAGTGGCCAGATTACAGATCCATTCTGAAGCTGGTTCAAGGAGGATGGCTAACGGGCTAAATAGTTGAAAATACTAGATGATGAATGTGGGAATAGTGCTTCAGCTTCAGCCATAGAGGAAAAGAACTGTCATTATGTAGGAAGAGTGCTCTATAGTAGGAACCGGCTGGGAGAAATTACCGAAGCTGTATTTGTTTTGAAGATGCTAAGTTTGAATGCCTGTTAGCACTCTAGTGGAAATACCAGTCTGCAGGAAGATGTGCCTTTGGACTCAGAGGTGTGCTGAAAGTCATGAGACTGGTTGGGGTCACCTGAGGGGTGAGAGAGAATATCTGAGTATTGATTACTAAGTACTCCACTTTAAGAGTTAGGAGAGATGAACAAAAACCAACAAAGGAGTAGCTAATAAGGACAAACACAGACAGACAGATAAACAGAGACACATACACAGATAAAAAGACACAGAGAGATAGATATCTTGGGAATAAAGATAAGAATGGAAAAATGGTTACACATTTGATAACAGAGAAGTGACTGTCGCATATGGCAGTATGTGAATGGAAATACTGATAGGTTGAGTGAATTGAAAGGGAAGGGTAATAGATAAAAGATTAGAAGAGTGTAAAGAGATAGAAAACCTATATTTTAATGTTTTTGAAACCACTTTGCCACAAGTTTTGAGAAACAAGAGGATAACAACCAAAGCATGAATTAGAGAAATGGGCAATGTGGCCCAAGGGACCAAAGCTGGAAGACATGAAGAGGAGCCTAGGAGGAGAGAACACACCAGCTAGTTTCTGGGCCACTGCTGCTGCTGTTGCTACAGAAGCAGAGGCTGCTGGGCCATGGAATGGACTGGGACTGCAGAGTTGAGTCCCATAGCAGAGGCAAAAGTGCAGGACCACACGAGCAGGCAGATGGCTGTCAGGTCCAGATGGGCAGATATAAGCTGAAGTAAGCTACAGCAACAGCAGGGACTGGCTGAGCTGAAGCCCCTGGGATACTTAGAATTTCTCTAGCTTTCCTTGTCTTGACAACACACACACTGGGTGATCAGATGACAGGTTGACAGACCTTCACCTTCATCTTGGCTGTGCCCTCTGCTTAGCATCCTCATGGGAGCATCCAGAGGCTGTGACATAATCTCACACCATGAAGATGGTCTTTGATGCTGACTGTTAAGTCATCATGCTGGTTGCCTCTGCTGAAATCCCTAAACTGTCCGTGCTGAGCTTGATTCAAACAATTCTATTCAAGATTCTAAACCATCTCAGGTTTAATGAAATGTTTTCTAATATTGTCTTCCAGCATTTACATGACTTAATTAAAAGTATAAAATATATCTTAAGTAAGTATAGCTTCCTTCAGGGCATGAGTAAAACATAGCTTTGTGTTTCTTTTCAGGCACTCTGCCCAAAATGAGATATTACTATTGTAGAAAACATATATAAAAGTATACAATTACATTAACAATAATTTATCAAGGTTATTATTTTTAAGTGATTATTATACTGTGAGTTAATTTTATAGCCATATTTTCAAGACATAGTAATATAGGGAATATAAGAAACTAGACATTAAAGCAAATCTACATTCATTCTTATAAAAAACCACTCAGGTAAGTTATGAAGTAATAAAAGAAAATAAAACATAATACAAAATAGTAGCAAATAGGTTTCCATAATATAAGTTTTAAAATGTATATTATGGAGAAAAGGAAATTCATCATTTTTAAGGAAATTTTGTTTCAAGATCAAATGAGATCTAAATTTCATAATGAACTTCAGAATGAGCTTCTTGGAGGGGAGGATGGCTATCTCTCTATATGGCTCTATCTGAGGGTTTGCTGTTGAAAAGAAGAAAAAGATGGTTTGGGTAATGAATGGAATAAAATGCCAGAAGATTTCTCTCTTGCATTTTTCGTGACACACAAACAAAGACAGACACTTCTGTGAATGAGCAACATAAACCACCCTAAAACTACACAGTTGTTCTTCTGGCAAAAGCATCTAATTGGCTTCAGGTTTTGATCATATGGAAGAAAATTTTCTGTCTAATGTGGAATTTTTGGTATCAGTCTATTATGAAATTTTATTTATATATAATTTTACAACTATGTATATGTCTAAATATACATATATAGAATTTGTGGAGTATGGATATTTCAATAGATTAGCATAATGATACAGATCAAATGTAAATCCTGCCCTGGAAACAAAAAGCCATGTGATGTGGTTTCCAGGTTAAATTAATGACTTAGAAGCTGAAGCCCTTGTCAATTCTTTTGTCTTCAAGAATTTTGTTTCAAATTACTTTGAGTTAAGAATAGATGTAGGTTTTTTTTTTCAAAAGTCTTTGGGAGTCTCTTCTTAGAGAGAGCAAATCATGTTTCAACGCTAAAGGTATTAAAGTCATTGAAGGAATATACAAATATTGGGGTTTGATGCCAGCTTAGCATGGGTTTGTTTACCCAGCCCATTAGGGAACAGAAATGTGTGAGAAGAATGTGGGGAGACAGCAATTGCTCTCGGGAAGCTGGACAGTGTCAATCTTTGGAAATCAGCAGAGAGCGCTTGGCAAGCACGCGCATGTCATGAGCTCTCCTTGGACAGTCTCCTTAGCTCTGTGGTGATCTTTTCTTGGGGCGTGGAGGAGATCGTCACAATCAGTGGGCCTTTTATTTTGGAGAAGTGGGTGATTTATTATGCTGTAGGCATATAACACTGAAATATTTTTAGACAATAACAGCAGTTGGCTTGTTTACAAGTTCTCAAAAGCCCAGGTTTCAAAATTTAACATTCCTTGGAAAATTTCCCAATATAATCTCATTAAAAGTCCTGTTACTGTTTGGGGGTGATTGCACATCTGGGATGTGCTTCATTTTTCAGCAAAATGTTTGCAAGAATAAGTAAATGCATGGCCATTAGGTGAGAGGATTATGGCTGGGCAATAAGCATCTTCTTAAAATTACATCTGTAATAATGAACATAGTCCAACATTAGTGTGAATTCTAAGGCTCTAGAGGTCACAGAATCCTTGTACTTATAGATAGCACCAAGGAAATTAGGAATGTTAAACACAGAGGATTGTCTCCTGAACATAGGAAACGTAGACCTGTTTTCCATCCAGAAGACTCAGAGCAGATGGAGTTTATAGCCTGGTGATCTCTGCTATCTGTAGTAGTAGGTCTCCAGACTGTTACATTTATCCCAGACTCTTCCTCTGTAGACCTTTGTCTTGAACATTGCTTCACAGTCAATAATCCATCCTTATGGAAGATGTAACATGTAGCTTGGTGAGCTCTGTGATAACCTAGATCACACCATATTGCCCTTTAGACCCTTAAGCTACTTAAGGGACTTTAAAGTTCTTCATTAGTTCAGATGACAGACTCATTAGTATCTGTAGGATAATTTGGTTTAAAGATCATCATTGTAAAATTCACTCTTTGAGTCAAATACTTAAGGTGAGGACTCCCTCCTCTAGTGAGGTATACATTAGTGTTTTCTGACAATGGAAGCCACTGTCTTTGTTCCCACTCCCCAGTCCCACTTTTCAGAATACTTGTGAATGTCCTTAACAAACTAATATCAAAGCTTTATCACTTTAGAGGAAATGACTGGTCCTGACAGACATAAATGCCTTCTTTGCCTGTCACTTGAGATTGTACACATTCAAATATAAAGTACAAGCGTAATAGAACCATTTTAGCCAATAGCTTGCCAGTGTAGACAACGTGCAGCAGACTGCACACGCACACAGGCAGAACAGCTCCTCCCCATATACACAGCATGCATCTGTTTCCATGAAAACATTTGTGTTTATGAAACACTTTATGGGGGAAAAGGTTTACTCTAATAAAAGAACACAGGGAAATCCAGAGGCCGACATTAGCACAGAGAAACAGCAAGCGTAGTCATGGGCATTATTTTCTTCCCCAGAAATTTGAGTCATGTTTTCAAACCATGAAAATTTAAGAGCAAAAGTTTATAGTTCTACTCAATGGAAAAAAAAAATTGAGACTCAGCATACAAAGACAGCAGACTTGGTGACCGAGGTAAAAAAGTTGGACTTGGGACTGACTCTTGCCACCATAACAAACATGTTTCCACAGAGAGCATTGCTGTACTGTTCTAGAACCTGGGTTCGAAAAATCGGCAGTAAAGTGCAAGGTAGCATGCTCAACATAAGTAAACCCTAGAGGTGACATGGCAGGCAGTCCTGGAACACTGAAGTTTCTGCAAGCATAAGGATACCTAAATATCTATGAAGTAAAGTTATAGCCTTTGTCTGTAAGACACCAGATATTAATTATTTTATGTCTTCATGTGCAACAATGCTTCTGTCATCATCCTCTTTCTTTTCCTCCTTTTCCTTTTCTTCTTGTTCATACATAAACATGTTGAACACATATTTATATGGAATACTGTATAAAACAGACTAGGGCTGGACTTCGTCAACAGTCTCTAGTTTTCTAATGCTTCTTCTAAAGGGTTAGTAGGGAGCGATAAATGACTGCATTTGTCCAGATAGTCTTCTTGCTATTATGAACGTCTGTAAAATAGAAGGCTTAGAAAAGCAAAAAAGTAGTAAGGAAAGTGTTTAGTATCAGGAAGGGAGAGAGAAAGCATAGATTATAAACAGGAGAGGAAGTGTTGAGGGGTAAGTTGGAGGGATGAAAGGATTTTGACTTTCCTTCTAATACAGTGTGTCAGTTGGAGGCACTGAGACTGGGGATGCTCTCTTCTTCATAGCCACTCAGGGACCTATATCTGCTCTTTCATACTTTGAAACTGGAGTTCCATGCAGGTGTCAGATACACTACCTGAATCCTGGGTACCAGCCTCAGGTTCAGTTCACTGGAAGAACAGCACCCATGCCTAACTACAGAGCCATTACTCCAGGCCCAAAGACACTATTAAGAGAAAGAAATCTGGCACTAAGGGCTTCTATAATCAAGGGTAGAGTACTAGCTTTGAATGTGCAAGAACCAAGGTTTCATCCAACATGTAAAAAAAATTAAAAAGAAAATCACATTAGAAGATATCCATCTGGTACTGACAAACCTCTTTTTAGGCTTGTAATGTTTGAACTCAAAGAAGACGGCCATACCTTTGGTTAATCATTTAACATGTTTCTGGAGCTCAGTATCCACATTAAAATGAACATATATATCTTATTTTCTTGAAGCCACAGGAGGATCTTATATAGGAATTAAATCTATGCCATTCAAATCCTTCACGCTGACTGTAATGTACTGCCCGGCATCTTTCAAACCGATTTTCTCAATTCTGATGGTGAGTAATGTCATCCCTGGTTCTGATTGCAATCGTAGCAATAAAGTACCAGGAACTCTGGCAGAAAAAGAATCAGGAGGGTCTATTCCAGCACCACCTTCTTCATCTCCTTCAGATTTCAAATTTCATCTTTGTGGGATAGGCCGAACATCAAATGAGAATTCTTTATTATACGTAAGGATATTCTTCAGGATTGGCTTTAGCTTCTTCAGGTCCTCCAGTCTAAGTTCTTCTTAGGACTGTGTAGACTGTAATACTGTGCTTCACAATTCTAAAGATGTGGCGATTTTTGCCTACGGTTTTCTTTTGCTCTTCTGTGAATTAAGAATTATTATGTTGAGCTTGGGCCTCCTCCTGTAGGTGTCTTGCTAATATTTGATACTTTTCTATTGCCTCCACCAGCTAACCCCAAGAGTCAACATCTGCGCCTCTCCTATGATTGGTGCCCCAGCACTGCAGCAGACTCCGGGTCACTTCCAATGTGGCTGGTCTCCATCCTTGTCCCCTCCCACCCCTACTAGCAAGGCTGGGCTCTAGGGTGCCATCCTTCCCAGGCTTGGCCATGACATTAACGAGTTCTGGAGGAACCACTAAGGTCACCACAGCCTCCCACACATTACAAATCTAAAAAGATGTTTACGAGCACTGAGTTTTTGCCTTCATGGAGATGGATGAACTCGAACCTGGGCCAGTTGTAAAAGAATTATACAATAAACCCACTGACTTTAAAAGAAAAAAATTACTATTATTGACAAAGAAACCACTTTATCCCCTAGTGACACACTTCCTCTGACAAGGCCACACCTACTGCAACAAAGCCTTACCTACTAGGCTTCCTCAAGTGATGCCACTGCCTGGCATCAAATGTGTGAGTATTTGGGGCCATTCTTATGGTATAAGTTAAAATCATGTCATATACACTTCTTCCTCAAGACTCAGAGCAGTCCTTTTCTCTATCAAGATTTTTTTAAAAAAAGCAAAAAAACATGTCTTTAGAAACCCAGACATCCAAGTATATCGACAGTAATGAGCTGAATGCTAAACATATAGAAAATGGGTAGGATAAAGGAGATTGCAGTTACAGGAAACAGAAACCACTCAATACATTTTAAACATCCCTTAGTTTTGTAATGGAATCAGAAGTTGACAAATTTTGGAAGGCCTAGAAAAATAGACTGAGGCAGGTCCTCCTGAAAGAACAAATCCAAGATCAATACTACTGCACTGAGCTACAAGGAAATGACAATTCTTAGAACAATCAGAAATACATTAAAACTAACTGTGGCCCAAAGACTAGCTGTTGTGGCCAGAGAAGAAAAACTGACTTACCCCACACCTCAGACACTTTTGAAGATTATAACTAGAGTGAGTATAAAGGCTTGTGTTGGGCAACGGTACTGCTGGTTGGCCGTGTCTATGCAGAGCTATGTTCTAGAGAAGAGGTTAGCAGACTATGTTCCCCAGGCCATAGCCAGGAAGAAACCATAGCCACATTTTATATATGTAATACCTTCTCTTGAGCGGCAGAGTTTTGTACCTGTGACAACTTGTATGTAGCTTCTTATATCTGGCAAGCGTAATCTTTTCTCCTTTACAGAATCAGTGAGCCAATGCCTTGCCTAGACATCAGTGATTAACTGCTATCATAAGAATAAAACCCCAAATAACCTATAATTATACTGTGATGTCTGTCAGGAAAAATATCCAAAACACTAAAACAAAAATTCTTGTGTCTTTCCTACCATGGCAGTTCTAAAATGCAGAACCTAATTTTCACACACAACTTCAACTGGAAGAGAATTGAAAGCACAAAGTTGTAGCTATTGATTTGGTAAGTATCTCCAAAGATCCAAAGAAGTCCTATCCCAAGAGACAAAAAAAAAAAAAAAATTGACAGAGCCTTAAGGAAAAAAGTCTGTTGGGAGGTGTGAATGTACCAAAATAACAGAACTTTACAGGGAACCTTCTACAAGCCTGATCACTGACTGAATGTGCTCTTTGGGGTAGGGAGAGTCAAAGTACAACCAGAGAATTACTAAGGGTTCCACACACAGAAAGCAAGGACCTTGGTTAGGAACAATATCATGTAGACTCTTGATGATATGAGCTAAGCATTCAGGGAATTGTAGCTGTTGGTTCCCCAGTGTATAGACAGAATGGGTCAAACCAAATCCGGAATAAGTGTCAGTTCCTGGAAGATGCAAATCAGTATGGTGGATATGGTTCAAACAAACCCCAACGGCTCCCACATGTTCCCTGGTGCTGCCAAATTGTACCAGCGCATGGTGCACAGCGGTGTTCTCAGGTCCTGAACTTGCATGTTTCACAATTCTGCTGTGCTGGGTTCTTAGTCTCAGTCATAACATAATTTATTAGCAGAATCAGAAGAAGCTCAAGAAAGATTTTTATTGAAGTTTGAGAAAAAAATAAACAAAAGAGGAGCAGGCTGTTGGAGGGAAGGGGTTGCATACGAGGGAAACAGAAAGTCATGCCTTTTAAGTTAATTTCCAAGAAAGCAACCAGGCTCAGCAACAGAATCTGTATGGAGCTAGTCGGAGACAGTGAAAATGTCTAGACTGTGAGGCAGTCATTAGAAAATGGAAACAGAAGTTATATTTTGAGTTTAAAAAAATGGGGGCTGGTCAGGTGGTGGTGACACAAACCTTTACCAGGAAATCAAGAAGCAGAGGCAGGTGGATCTCTGTGAGTTCGAGACCAGCCTGGTCTACAAGAGCTAATTCCAGGGCAGGTGCCAAA
>NC_022017.1:19352561-19358462 GCF_000317375.1 Microtus ochrogaster
GGGCTGGTTTAAAAGCAAAAACTTCTAAGCAACCAACCGAGGGAGGGAAGGAGCATCATCTCATTCCTAGGTCCACTACTCCTACAATCTCCTTCAGTGTGTTCACATACTTCAGCTTTCCTAAGTAATTATGTTAACACTGAACACAGGAGACGATACAATGTAATGAATAATCTTTAGAGCTGTTTATAATGCCATATCTCCATCCAAGGTAGAGGGAAAACTCAAATTTTTATGACCAGAGGAAAGTAACTGTCCTTTAATGTGTCTCAAATGAGTCCTGGTACCTCCATCCTCCATCCTCTCATAGGGTATTTTAAATCTTAAAGAGGGGCAATGCTGTTTCTTTTCCTTGTATATTAGCAGAGAAACAAGAGGTGGAGACTAAAGCTCATTATGAGGAAGGGGTCTATTCTCAATGACCTCCGAGGCAGCTAATTGCTGTCTCTTCATCTGCTATGCTTTTGAAATTAGCCTTACCACAGCGGAGTCTGCACAGTATTGACACCCTGTCCCCACAGCCATTTTGTTCCTGAGCCTTTCAAGAAAGCACTGGCTTAAGTAGAGAAATAGCCTAATGGTCCTGCATGATTCCTAGCTACTTGACTTTATTGACTACGTGATCTAAAGCATTAGAGATGTCATATTTACAGTAATATTAGTTTACCAAGCTGCAGTTACCTGGAGATTACTAAACATGTTTTTTTTTTCATTTTTAAAAGAATTTATTCTTATTTTATATGTATGTCTTGGCTTCATTATGTAAGTTCATCACAAGTGTGCCTAGGTGTCCAAAGAAGTCAGAATAGGATGCCCAATCCCCCAGAAATGGATGAATAGACAGTATGAGGAATTATGTGGGTGCTGAGAATTGAATCCCAGTCTTCTGCAAGAGCAGAAAATGCTCTTAACTGCTGATCGAACTCTTTAGCGTTTCTCTGAGCATGTTTCTTAATGGAAAGGAAATGCCAATCCAAGATAGTGGTTCCATTGCACCTTTGGCATTTAAATTGGGTATGAAAACTAGAAAATAATTTCTTTTCTGTTTTTGAAGAGCTCCTTTATATGGAACATTCCAATAAACATGAATCACAGAGTTGATACTACCCAGAGATTTTACAAGTTGCCCTCTTCTAAAGGAGAGCTTTGATTTTTTTGGTTTAGAAGTATCAAATTTGTTGACTCTTCTGCCTCAGTATCTTCATATCAGAATAAACCTTTACTTCACAATCATGATTATTCTATAACATTCTAACAGGCTAGCCAACACATTTCATGCTGAACACACACACCATACGCCCAATGATGAACTATTTTCTTGTTTATCAGTAAGGTATGAAATCATCTAGGGATTTAAGCTATGAGGAAAGCTTTGTTTCTGGGTGATACTGACAAACAGCACACACACACACATGCACACACACATACACATGCACATACATACACGCACACACACATACGCACAGTCGCACACACACGCATGCATCATCTAAAACTCATTTTTATCTTAGCAGCTCTTTGAGCAGCAATTCTGACCATGCTTATAGGACTTCACAGCATTTTAATTGGCTAACTGAGAGGTCTCACAGAAACCCTGGACAAGTCTCACTCAGTACCTGTGGCTCCACCCAGGACTGCTCACCCCTCCCTCCCTTCCCCTAAACCTCTATAGCCCTGGAGCCAGAATTGCTTCCCTTCCCCACCTCCTCTTTCCTAAAGGACTCAGCCAATTTGGCTACACATTCTCTTGGTTTCTTGGTTCCTGGAAGGCTACTCTTGACCTTTTTGACCTCTCTCTTCTCTTGCTGGTCTCATTCTTTCACATTCTTTGCCCCCATCCTGGCTAAGTCTGCTGGCTATTCAGTCTGGACTCCTCCAGATGCCTCTGGCTATGCTCCCCGTCATATCTACAATAAAATTCTTCTCCCCCAACCATACCTTGGAATGTCATTTTTATTCATTAGCCTCAGAGAGTCTTCACAGCTGTGGTTTTGCTTTTTTTCTGGGAATTTAAGATCACAGTATTTTACTTTTCACTTAAAAAAAGTAAATCACAAGCAACTAGGTTTACTTGCTTGTTTTAAGTCAAGGTATCATTATATAGATCTGGCTATCCTGGAACTCTATATGTAGAACAGGCTGGACATAGATAACAGAGTTCCTATCCACTGTAGCCTCCTGAGTGCTGAGACTAAAGGTGCTCACCACCATACTCAAACCAAGTGATGAGTTTCTAATAGACTATTAGTCAAAAACCACACAGGCAAAATGACTATGCAATTTGTAAAATTATTTTCTAATGAAATAGTTCACAGTATCTTAAATAAATGATTCCAAAAAATGCATGACAAAGTCATTTCATATCCTGCAATTTTTATTATTTAACAAACTACATATTGACCTGCACAACCACTCCTACTAAGATTCATTTTGATATTTATTTCTTGGATTTTGCTAATAATACAAAAGTTATTTTGTCTATTTTAAACATCTTTTCCTTAGAAATGTCATCGAGATATAGCTCAGAGTGACTTACTTTGGAAAAGAATAAAATATATAATTTTATTCTATCCGATAGGATGTGATTCACAGTAATCCCTTTATCCATAATAATGACCTCAGCCTTCATCCAAACTAAGAGTAACCATTGCCTTCCAGTTCATTGCATGTGTTACTGTTTCCTATTTTCCAGTGGCAACTGGTTCTTCCTGGCTCAAGCTCAAATTGATCATGAAATCAGTCTCAGATTTCCCTCCATGAGGTTCCACTCATTACAGTTACAGTAAGAAGGAATTTTAGAGTTAATTGAGCTTTAGGGTTAAAAACGTAGAGTTGGAAACAAATGGAGAGAAGATAACAAACAAAAAGGCTTGATGCTGGATGCTGAGTTTCAGAGGGCCACGGTGACCAGATAAGAGGGAGGGTAGGGGCTCTTTAAAACAAACTAGCAAAATGCAAAACAAATAAATAAAAGCCATCTCAACAGGCTTTGTCTGACTCCCACAAAAACTGATAAATAAAAACAAAACAAAACCCAAACCCACAAAACTGCTGACTTTTCATCTATTTTTATATCCAATGCCTCTAATTACAGTTAGCTATGAGCTAACTGTATTGTCAATTTGAAAGACTCTACAATCACCTAGGAAACAAACCTACAGGCACACTTATGAGGGATTATTTGCCTCCAAATTTGCCTGTAATCATTACTTTGCTGAGCTGATTGAATTGGGCAGACTTGCCCACAGTAGGTGGCACCATCCTCTCAGCTTGAATAAGAAGGAGAGAACTAGTTGGTTGCCAGCATCCATCACCCTCTTCCGGAATGTAGATGGATGTGACCAACAGCTTCATGTTCCTTGATTCTCCAGGCTCTTCCAACTGAGAGCCAACATAAACCATTTCTGTTTTAAGTTGCTTTTGTCAGAGTATTTTTTCCACAACAAGAGGAAAACAAACTAAGACAGAAGCCTTTTTAAGAAAAAATAAATTGACCTATTGTGGTGTTTTGAATGAAAATGGTCCCATAAACTCAGAGGGATTGATACTACTAGGTGCTGTTGCCTTGTTGGAGTACGTGTGGTTTTCTGGAAGGAAGAAAGATTTCAGATGCCCTAGCCAAGCCCAGTGGCTTATTCTCTCTGCCTGCTGCCTACAGATCAAGATGTAGACCTCTTGGCTCCTTTTCCAGCACCATGACTGCCTTCATGCCACCATGCTTCCCACTATGATGACAATGGACTAAACCTCTAAACTATAAAATAATCCCAATTAAATGATCTTCTTTATGGATGGCTATGGCCATGGTGTCTCATCATAGCAATAAAACCTAAACTAAACCTATTAAATCCCTGCTCTTAAAGATTGTTTTTGGGGGGCTGGAGGCATTGTAAATTAACATATGACCTGAATATATGACATAAATTTTATGCCATCATATAGACATTGAATAGGTGACAGCCACTTGGTCTGAGTATTCGATAGAGGTAAGAAGTGGCTGGCTGTTCTGCTTCTCTTTTCCTTTAGCACTTACCCCTATATCTGTCTCGGGCTTATTATTATTAAGACCAATTAGAATTTTCTCTACAAGATACATAACTATCCATCTCAGAAATATGCATAAAACACACACATAAACACACATTTATGCATACACATGCATACATATTAAGAAATATATTTTAAAAATTTATCTACTTTTATGTTTATGTGTATTTTATCTGCATGTTTGTCTGTGCAACACATGTATAAAGTGTTCTAGAGGCCAGAAAAGGGCATCAAATTCTCTAAAACCGGAGTTACAGGCAATTGTTAGCCATCATATGAGCACCAGAAACCAAACCTGAATCCTCTGTAAGAGGAGCAAGTACTCTTGACCACTGAGCCATCTCTATTACCCCCACATAAAACTTCTTTAAAATACACAACACAGAACTCACACCAATGTTCCCCTCCTTAGAGCAGCATGAGGCAAGCTTTCTTTGAGCATTATGGGATGCTTATTTATATTGTGAGCTTTATGGGAAGCTGGAAGATAAGGCTAATGTCCTTCCACCCATTGTGATTGGGAAACTCTTCCTTATTTCCCTCACTCAACAAGGGCACAGGGCATCCGTGTTATCCATATAAGCAGAAAGATGAGTCTTTTCTCTAAAATAATGTGGGTCACGACCAACATCTCATCACAAGAGCAGCGATAACAAGAAATGCATGACAGATATATTTAAGGTTTTACGACCCCAAGGCTTTAAGAGATGATGATCCAAATGCCCCCAAAACCCGTCCACTTTTGTGGTAGAAATATCACTTGACACAACGGCATCAACTAATGAGTATAGGTTGGCATGATTCACGAGGGTTTGTCCAGACTCTTCTTGGTCTCTGTAGAGCACACACAGGACTCCTCAGGAGTGGTGTTTCCATAATCTATGAGCAGACAAGATCAGTGAGAGAATTTTCTCCTGGCTGACTCTTTTACCCAAAGGTAGTATGGAGTCTGAAAGCTGACTAGCCCCGTTTTGACCTAGGGATGGGGCAAAGCAGAAAGTCATTTGCAGACACCCACCATGCAGAAGGTTTGCTCATATCTATCTGATATTAACAGTGTGATATCTCTCTCCAGTGTCACAAAAGGAGGAAGTCTGCATGGTGAAGATGATCGGAAGCTGACTCTTCACTTTCTAGTCTCAAATCACATTTTCCTTCTGGAAGTTGTCTCTGCGCAGCCCTTGTTTATTTGTTTTTATTTCTGTACTATTTTTATTTACTTTGGAAGTGCAAAATGGTTTTTCTATTGTAATTTGAGTCCATTTTTCTTGGTATGTTTTCTAAAAATTCTTTTAGAGACTTTTCCCCCTTGGATTTGTATAGCCCTCATTTTCTGAGACAATTGAAAGGCTTTTGATTTCTTGTTTGTTTCAATAGAGAGCTGAATAAATAGATGGATAAGAAATTGCATTTGCTTTAAAAGTAAAGGAAAATATCCCCAAGTGTAGCGCCAGCACTCAGTTTTTTTAATGAGGGATAAATATGCTCATGCATATTCTATCCTCTGAACATTAAGAATTAGCCAAGTGTACACACTGTATTTTACCCTGTGTTCTTTCGGGCTCTTTTATGCCTCAACTCTTCCTGTTCCATTGTATCTGGATGGTGTATGGGTTGAAAGGTTGAAAACATAAACTTCTGATTATTTTAAAATCTCCAATGAGAATCACTGCCATCAAAGAGTAAAACAGCAACAAATGCTGGAGAAAAGGTAGGAAAAGAACTCAAATTAGTGCAGCCACTGTGGAAAGGGTATGGCAGCTCCTCTAACTACTAGAAAGAGAACTGAAATGTGATGCAGCTATACAACTCTTTAGTATACACAGGGGAGAATCAAAGTCACCATGTGTGCTG
>NC_022017.1:19358853-19362579 GCF_000317375.1 Microtus ochrogaster
CAGGCTTAGCTAGCCATGGAGTCAAGGGGAACCAGCCAGTAAGCAGTATTCTTCCAGGTTCCCACTAGAGTTCCCGCCCTGGTTTCCCTCAATAGTAGACTGTGATCTGGACATTTAAGTAAAATCAATCCTTTCCTTTTCAAGTTGCATGGTTATGGTGTTGGATAAAAGAAATGGAAATCCTAACTAAAAAAACATACAACTCCTGATACTTGCTCAGCCATGTTTGTTGTGATACTGTTCATAATAGCAATGTGTGGAATTAATGGATATAGAACGTTAGTGAAAGGAGACACGCACATGCAGAGAGAAAGGGGGGAGAGAGGGGGAGACAGACAGACAGACAGACAGACAAACACACACACACATACACACACACACGGGGTGGGGCTGGAGAGAGAGAATAAATTTATTTTCAGCCACAAAGAACAGCAACATTATGTGCAGGAAAATGTGTAGAACTGGCAGTAATCATGTTAAGTAAAGCAAACCAGACTCAGAAAGACAGATCTCTCATGTTTGCCTTTCATTCAGACTCGAGATTTAAAATATGAAAAAATATGAAGAAGGACATTTGGGAAAATGAAAAGGACCACTGTCAAGGGGTCTTGCTGATGTGGGAGAGAAATGGGGAGGTTAACATGGTCAAAGAACACAACACACACACACACACACACAAGCACACAACTTTCAATCAAGGAAACCCATTACTGTACACAATTAATGCATGCTAATATAAATGAATGAAAACGGACATAGAAAGGGGTGGTTTCCATTTTCCTACTCCATGAGCATCTTTTTTAGAATAAAGAACTGAACAGTGGAGGAATTATGGAGCACAGACAACACTCTAAAAGCAGTTTCCACATCGTCATCTTACAGGGGAGAGGCAAACTGCCGCTCTTATCTCATCAGACATAAATGAGTGGGATTGTCCAGAGTTCCTTGACATACACCATCAGCAAGCAGTGGACAGTATACTGGTCTCTTCTGGATCCTTTCAGAAATCTGTGTGAAGTCAGGCATGAGGCTGCATCAGAGACTCTTTACTATTTTTAATACTAAGAATCTTTTAGTAGCAAATTTTACTTGCTTTAATTTGAGGTAGAAATACAATTCCACAGACAAAACAATGCAGCCAGCTGAAGCTGACATGCCCAACAAGTTGTGGGGTTTTTTTTTTGGGGGGGGTGCTTCTCTAATGGCTTCCTTTGTGTTCTGTAACCCAATGTCATCTCCCCGCCCCTGCACCTGGAAGCGGAGAGCTCCACACTCTGTGAGGAGACTGTTCTCAGTGACCTACTTCTCTGCCTTGCTGCTGTGTCACTCTCTCTACTGAAAGAACTGATTGATTTCAAAGGCGGCCTTGCAATGAGGTGCTCTGTGGTGCCAAGAGAATTAGAACCGGACCCAAAGGTGCAAGGGCAACCTGGACTAAAAATAGCGCCCACCCCTGAAAGTTGATTAACACCAAAAAAGACGTTATTAAGTTTTTCAGTTAGAATATCTGCACTTGGAGATTCTATTTTAAACTTTGAAGGTAACACGTGTGTTAAATACAAGAGCCTGGGACTTACCCGGAGCAGGGAAGTGAGCATGCAGTGCCGTTGGAAGGCAGCCTGAACACTGTGATACAGGCAGGATGGTAATTATAGCCAGTGCCCTAGTCTAATTTTTCTCATTAGCATAGGAAAATTTTATTTAATTAATACTTATTTGGAATTCTACAAACTTCTTAAAATTTGAAATTTAAAATTTACATGCTCTCTGATTTAAAAAAAAATCTTTATGCATGCTATTTGTGTCTGGATTTACACTGAACGACACAGTAGCGATACGATGCCAAACATTAAACGAAAATGTAAAACCTAATCACACCCTAAGGAAAGATGGTTGGATAGCAAGTTAGCTGTTTGTGCTAGCCCGGAGTCCTTGATTTCTTCTCCTTTTCAACCATCACCAAGCCCTGTCAATGGAGCCTCTTAAGTAACAGTCACGTTGCCCCACCTCTCCGCCGTCCCCATGGTTACAATCTATCAAAGCCTCCTGCCTCGCGAACTTGAGTAATCTCTCGATTATCCTTTTCTTTGTCTCCTTGTGTTCTTCGCGCTGTTAGAAGAGCAGATCAAATAAACGGGTTATTATTTTATTACTCCCTTAAATCTCCCCTCTATGGTTGTGTAAAGTCCGGTCCCCTCATCACAACTTTGCGGTACTGGCACAGCTAGCCAGCCTAACACGCTAGCACCCTTAGCGGAAGGAGGATCTGAAGACTAACGGGGCAGCCTCTGAGTGTCCTTCTTCCCCTTTGTCTACCTTGGCAGCTCTCTGGCCTGCAGCAGGTCACTCCCGCTAACACCTAGGCTCCTCTGTTAGCAACCTTGCCTTTTGGAAAGCTCTTCCACTCTGGATGAAATGTGACAATTCCCAGAAGCTATAGTTTCTAGAATGAGACCAACATGTTTTTCTAGCCCTCCCCATTCTGCTGATCCCTGGTCAAGGATATGCAGGAGACCTGCTTCTCCTCACTATGAAATTCTTTCACTCACCACCCCTTGATTAACCATTGCAATGGTCAACTGCTGGTGAAAATAGGAAATTTCTCAACCTCTCGCAATTCCTCTGCCTAACCTAACCTAGCCTGTCAGTGAAGGATGGATGGCTATGATCTTACAGACCCCTCTGCAGAGTGTTTCCCAAATAAAGAAGGCAAATTGTTAGATTCCTCTCTTTCTTGTCTGCTTTCTCCGTCTCTCTGTCTCTCTCTGTCTCTCTCTGTCTCTCTCTGTCTCTGTCTCTCTCTCTGTCTGTCTGTCTCTCTCGTGTGTGTGTGTGTGTGTGTGTGTGTGTGTGTGTGTGTGTGTACGGGGCAGGGCTTCTCCTCCATTGTTCTTTGTCTTACATTTTAAGACAGGGTCGCTCACTGAATCAGAAGCTCGCCCTTCAGACTGACTGGCTAGTTGAGATGGGGTCTAATTGAGATGAGTGTCTTTGGTCACTCCCCATGCTGGGCTTGCCAGACATACACAACAATGCTTTGTTTTTGAAATAAGTGCTGGGGATGCTTCCACAGCAATCACTTTCCTGCCAGGCCCCTCCTCATTGCTAACACAGTGATTCTGCAGTCTTCGCTCAGTCTTCGATATTTTTCACCCCTCTGAGTGCATTGCTGACTTTAATTTGTCCTTCGGATCTCAGCTTGGTTATCGATGAAAGCAGGATGGACCCAGACACACTCTCTCCGGTTCTTTGTACCACTCTTCATACCACAACGCTTCCGTTTAATGTCTCATCCTATTCCAGCTGAAGAGGGCATCAGGCAAAATCTTTTATTTACTTGGCACACAGAAGAGTACAGGGTTGTTAGTATTCTCTGGGCGAATGTGCAGGTAAAACGCTATAAATAGGTATTATAGAGCTGGCAAGGTGGTTCAGAGGATAAAGTACATTTCTTGCATACCTGATAGCCAGAGTTCTGTCTCTGTATCCTATGCTGGAAGGAGAGAACTGAGTCCTGAAAGTCCTCTAACTGCCCGTGCACACACCCACACTCTAGTGTATATCACACACCCACAGTCTCATACATATCACAAATCACACACACACACACACACACTAGTGTATATCACACATCCACGGTCTCACACATATCACAAACACACACACACTCTAGTGTATATCACACACCCACAGTCTCACACATATCACAAACACACACACACTCTA
>NC_022017.1:19363081-19364794 GCF_000317375.1 Microtus ochrogaster
CACATAGACTCACATATCAACATCACACACAGTCTTACACATATCACACACATCACCTGCACAAATTCTCACACACATCACATACACAGACGCTCACACATATCATACACATCACAAACACAATAAATATTTTGAAAGGATTATAGAAACCAAAACCATCTTTAACCCTAAGGGAGAATTAAGGACAGGACAGCTTTCAGAGAATGTTATATTTGAAATGAGTTGTGAAAACCGAATAGCATCCTGTCAGGTGAAAAGACAGGTAGACCATTAATGGCTTTATGTCGCCTAAGTGCTCGGTTACGACAGGAGGTAATGGTCTCAGAAATTAGGAAAGTCATCACAGGTGTGACTGAATCGCTGCCAGGAGCACCTGACACAGCCACACGTGCTCTTGGTTTTTAAATTTTTGCCCTCAATTGGTATCAAGAGAATTCATTTGTTTTTAAATATATCTTTATCATGAATGGTTCAAATTAAAGCACTAAGGTTAAAACTGAGTATTTGCTAGGAAAGGAAACACATTATTCTTTAATTATGGAAATTTGCAAATTTGAATTATGTTTTCTTGTCTCTAAACAACCCGTTATCCAGAGGAAGTTCCCCATTGAATTTGTAATCTAGAGATGGAGGCTGGGAGGCTGCTCAGTGAGCAGCAGCCTTTGCTGTGCAAACATGAGGACTTGAGTTCAAATGCTCAGCTTCCACATAACCTCTGGAGAAGGGGGAAGAGAGACAAAGCCCAGCTCATTGGCAGCCAGCCTAGTGAAGCATGATTAATAAAGATGCAGAGAGAGAAATTGGGGTTCATCCTAAAGATCCAAAAAGTAAAACAGCCAGCCGCTGGCTCTTACCTCAACCTCAGACCTAAATGGCGATCCTGCCCCCCAGAATCTCAGAATGAGACTGTCTGTTCAGTGCTTTTTCCTCCCATTTTATAATCCTTTCTAGGGTTGGGATTAAGGGTGTGCACCACCCAGTTTCTATGGCAACTAGTGTGACTACTGAGATTAAAGGTACATGTTACGATAATCTGGTCTGTAAGGCTGACCACTGGGACTGTTTTAGTTTTAGATCTTCAGACAGTCTTTATTGATCAAAATACAATTGAAATGCCACCACAACCTAGCTTAAAGTGTGAGCTTCAGGTTCAGTGAGAAACTGTCTTAAAGGAATAAGGCAGAGCAATTCAAGAAGATTTGAGTCACCCTCCTCTGGCCTCTACTTACCTATAAATGGGCATACAAACCCTCAAACACAAGTGTATACAGCACACACACTCACATGCACACCAACTCCAACCCCAAATGCATAAGCAAATAAATAAATAAATAAATGATAAACTGGAGGTATTTGAAATAAATAGACATAAATACCAACTGGAAATAAACTGATAGATGTTTTAAGTCTATCTGAAAATTAGTCGTAGTCTAATATTTTATTTTATTGAATGGGGGAAGGATTTATTTCATTCCCAGTTCAATATAACAGTTAATCATCAAAAGCAGTGAGAGCAAGAACTCAAACAGGCAGGAACCTTAGACAGGAGCTGATGCAGAGTCCATAGAGGGTACTGCTTACTGCTTTGCTCATCATGGCTTGCTCAGTCTTTTCTTACACTGTCCAGGCCCAAGTGCCCAGGGTGGTACCACCCACAATGACCTGGACCCTTTCACATCAGCAATCAAGAAAATGCTCCCATAAACATGCCTG
>NC_022017.1:19365174-19397734 GCF_000317375.1 Microtus ochrogaster
TGTTTTTTTTTTTTTGCTTTATGTTTAAAAACCACTTATGAGTGAGTGCATGTGATAATTGTCTTTCTGTATCTAGGCTACCTCACTCAAAATGATGTTTTCTAGTTCCATCCATTTTCACACAAAATTCAAGATGTTGTTATTTTTTTCTGCTGTGTAGTATAACATTTTAAAGGAGGGCAAAACTAAGATGCGAGAGGAGATGACTTTTTACTGCCACCTGGTGGCGGTCCACTTTGCTACTGGACCCTCTTGAGAGCCTAACTTCAGAGTCCCCCAGAAACTCTTGGGCGGGCAGAAAATAGAGCTTTGCAATCTCCTGACAAGTGCTCCTCTCACCTGTCTGTGGCAGCTTTTGCGATGTCCAGTTTTTCCGCTACTTCAACAGCTAGCAGATGGGAAGACAACAAGATTGCTATGGTACAGAATGTAACAAATTGTAAACTGACCAGGAAATGAGAAGAAACTCATCTTCCTGAACAGAACTCAAGGCTCTTTGGAAGTTGTCATTGAGCATAAAGGCTTTGCTTGGTCCATTTTCCCCAATCTGTTCCCTTGTATAAACAAATAAGCCCCGTGGACCATGTTTCAACACATTCATTTTAACAGAGAAGTGGGATCAATAGTGCCAAACAGATGTGGAAGGCACATCATAGTGAGGACAGAATTAAAATTGGAAGTAGGAGATGCACTATGCCTGTCAATTATAATGATAGGTTTTCGGGAAGCGGGGGGGGGGGGCATGTCACCAAGAGCACATGAAGGGATGTGGTGAGGGCAGCCTCCTGAGGGTGTGGCTTTGAACTTGAATCGGAAGGAAATTCATGTGATAGACACATAGAATTTGGCATGAGTGTATTCAAAACATAAGCGTGGCCCATGCAGAAGAAGTAAGACAGCTGAGCATGGACCACTCAGACTATCAATTTGCACTAGAGTTTAGAGGATGGAGGTTATTGAGGTGGGATGTTGGAAGATGAAGCTAGATCTTGGTCGTCCCGAGTGATGAACTGCTGAAGGGACATCTGAATTTTTGTAAGCACAAGAAATAAACATTGCAAGATTCAGACAAAAGAATAGCATGGCACTTACACTTTGAGTTTACTTCCTGGCAGAAAACAAGGTGTTAAAAAGAGACCACAGTGAAGAATAATTTATGGATCTGTGCTCTCTGAGTATAGTAGTGACATTGTCAGGAGTAGAGGCCCCAAATGACAGACCTAAGTTGGAATCAGCTTTGGACCCAAACCTATGTTTTTTCTGGTAGGACTAGAAAGGGATTCCTTGAGGTCCATTGTAAGCAAAGTACTCCCTCCTGCTCAAAAGAATGAAAACTGAGTTCTATCTTTGATCTGAGTAGGTACATGACATGTCAGGCTCCCAAAATACTACATCACTCTCTCCTTAAGAGTGACAGCAGCAAAGTCAGTAAATTACCTGACCAGGAGCCCAACAATCAGAACAGAGACCACGGAGGCCATCCTCAGGAGGTGGGGAGAATAATTATCCCTGTAGTGAGATGATGTACTTGTACCCTCTGCAGTCTGTCCTTCCGTACAGTTGCTAACGGATCATCACTGCGGAGTCGACCTGCTTTGCTGGGTTTTCACTCAATAACCATAACTTTTTCCATTCTCCCTCTTATATTTTCTACAAATATTGACCAAACTTCTGAGCACACTCACTCTGACACTTTGGACCTTCTCACATTTTCTCTGAAAACCCTTTGCACTCAGTGAAGCTGTTTACCTAACTCCATGGCTGACCATCCTGTTTCTTGGCCGGTCTCTCAAGAGACAGGACTTTCTATTTTTATCTTCTCCAACTTCTTCCTCTCAGAACTTAGAAGAATTCAGTGTGTGTGTGTGTGTGTGTGTGTGTGTGTGTGTGTGTGTGTGCGCGCGCACGCGCGCGCGCGCTCACGCGTGCACAACTGCACATCACCAAGAGATTATGTGGCAGGTGTGTGTCTATTGTGTGTGTGTGTGCACACATGCATGAGTGTGTACGTGTGTGTGTTGTTTTTGTGCCTCAGGAGCTATCTACCTTGATTTCTGAGTTATATTATCACACTGGGTCCTGTAACTTAATGACTAAGTAAGACTAATCCCAGTAAATCCAAGGAATTCATCTGTCTCCACCTCCACAGTACCAGGATTACGGGGATTACAAGTGTGTGCCCTTACAGCTGACTTTCTGCTGTGCTTCAGACTCGGGTTCCCATACTTGCATGGCAACTGCTGCTAAGTAAGATTCAGCCACCTCGCCAATCCAGCGACTTCTTATATCAATATCATTAAGAGTTCTAAAATGCTTGCTAGTACTGAACACCTGAGAACTGATCATAAAAACTGCAAAACAACAATAAAAAGTCTTTAGACATTTCAAAAGATTGGAAATAAGTTAGCAGTAAAGCTGAGAAAGTTAAAGTTAAACATATATTGATTGTGTAGTACAACATCCTTGTAGTGTGTGTGTGTGTGTGTGTGTGTGTGTGTGTGTGTGTGTGCTATTCAACATGAGGTTTGCTTTCTGGCATCCTCTGGTCTTTAGCTGGGACACAGCTAAATATGGGCTTAGTCTTCTTTTCAGTGAAAATTATGTGAAATGATTTAGCAGTTTTGATTAGAAGACATATTCTCTTTAATCACACAGACATGCTGCTTGCTTCCCTTCTCCTATGAATAACGATAAGTTGGCTTAAATTTTTTTCATGTTAGTAAATAAATCTTTGCAATTGAGAGTGATCTGAAGGTCAGAATGGCAAACACATCCAAATAGAAAACACACAAAAGTCTTTCATCGCCCTCTTCCCTGGGTCTGGAAACTGTTAGGGGACACACACTGCTTGTTTGTACTTAAATTCAAGCTTGTTTATCATTTTACTGCAGGAAATTCCTGACAGCAGTATTAAAGTAGAAGCCTACACCTTTCAGAGTATGGCCAGTGGTACAGAAGCAGGCAGAGGGAACCAGCAAGTCAGGACTTGTTCATGGGATGCAGGCAGGTGAGACCCTAGTGTGTGAGGCCGCATGGATCCCAGTATGTACTTCTGCTGGGATCACATCCTCTGGCTTCTCAGTTGAGTGTCTGTGTATAGGTAGATACACATGTGTTACATGAGGAAACAAACCTCACAGGTGGTTCCTATGTAGAGCCAAAGATAATAAACAGAAAACATGGCACATGCTAGGCTTCCCATAATATAAGACTATTGATTTCCTGCTCAGTCAGCATTGGAAAACGAGATGAGAGCCATCCAAAAGAAGGTATTTCTGATTGTCAAAGACATAATTGTGCATTGGGCTTCGACGTAAGATAGATTTACTCACCATTTTCTTTGAAGCAGTAAGCTCTGACCCAATTTCTCAAAGCCAGATGGCAAAACCACTTCCAGTGGGGCAGATGGCCCTATTGATTTGCAGAACCACAGAAACATCAGGCTCGGAAGATACTCTGGGATGCAACTGGTGCACCCAGAAGACAGAAGAAGGCCTTTGATGTTAGCCTGGATATCAAGGAAGCACAAACTGTCAGAAAGACGTGTGTGGCT
Organism: Microtus ochrogaster; assembly: GCF_000317375.1. Taxonomy (NCBI): domain Eukaryota; kingdom Metazoa; phylum Chordata; class Mammalia; order Rodentia; family Cricetidae; genus Microtus; species Microtus ochrogaster. The sequence goes on from NC_022017.1 coordinate 19,368,728, forward strand.
TCAGACACTCGCACAGTATGGAGGGTGTGAAGCAAAGCATTCAGAGGAAGCCAAGCTGCTTTCACTGGCACCGGGAGTATTTGAGAAGCTGCATGAACCGAGCCTCTCTGTGGAAGACCCCGGCATGTTTATGAGTACCAGATGCGCTTGCCTGGAAAGGAAACGGGAAAGCCCCGCATTCATATTCATTAATGAGGTAATAGCAAAGCTCATTTACAAAGGCTACTATCTGTTGAACTCACACTGGCAAGAAGCATGGAGAAGAAGTATTACTCTAATGGAAAACATATCGGGGATCAATTTTCCCTTGAAACAACTAAATTATATAGAAAAAAAAATCTGGCACCAAGATGTGTATCTTCTTGTAACACAGCATGCAGCTTAAATTCCAAGAGAGTACGGGTATTACCCAGAACTTGCCAGTAACCAGACATCTTTAGAAATAGAACTGATTGTCTTAGCAATTATGAGTTCCTTACCTACAGATTCAAATCAGCCCCTGAATAGAAGATGACCTTGGTGAGAATCCAGAAATTGATCAGTGGCTTCATTCTCTGAAGCATCACTAAAGTGGGCATTCGCTCCTTTACCGTAGTGTCCAGGAATTATAAGGACAAGTTGTGAACCCAGGTCTAAATCAAAGAATGCTTTGTCTATACATTGTGATTTTCTAATCTTACTTATATACATGGTAACATGTGACCTACAGGTACAAACACTCCATCAGAAATTCTTGTTCCAGGTAAACTACAACTAAATAATTATTAGACATAAACTTCACATGCATTAATCATCCCACTGCATAGCTTTATTTCCCTACCAAACCCCAATTGTATTTATGGCAAAAATGTTTTAGTTCCCTTGTTTGTTAGTGGTTATAAATAACCAGATAATCTAGTGCTACCCAAGGTTTTATAAGTATGGGTGTTGAGGTTTTGGGAAAAGGAAAATTACACATACATGGACATACACATGATCCCAAGATACTTTTTTAAATTTGTGTGTGTATTTATAAGAGACTGAACAATAATACTTCTATTATGTTCTAGTGGCCATTTGTCTAATTCTTCTGAATGACAAACTGTTTATATTGATTTCAAGACAGCATTTCTCTCTGTATCCCTGGCTGTCCCAGAATTCACTTGTAAACCAGCTGGCATCAAATTCAGAGGTCAGTTTGTGACCGTGGTCTCAGTTGTCGAGAATTAGGGTCTGAGAGAAGGTGCCAAGGAAAGACCAACAGCCATGTACGCAATAACAAGAGCGCTTTATTAATTCCAATGTTGGGATGGCACTTAGTGACCCCCAAAGAAGGTCACAAGCTCCTTTTCAGCAGAGTTAGGTGAGTTCAAGGGAGGAGGAATTAATCTGGGGATGATTGGTGAAGGAAATATTAGTCTGGGGGCCGATTGGTGGGAAGTCCTAATGGTTAGGGACCTTCCTGCAACAGGATAGGAAAAGCTATCTTTGATATCAGGATGCTGGGGGACACATGCTGAGACAGCCAAGGGGCTTTGGGGGCCTGCTGAGCAAGCAGAAGGGGCCTTGAGGGGCCTGCTGAGCAAGCAGACAGCTGTGGGGCACCTGCTGATTGGTTGCTCCTGATATGTGGTTTTCCTGAGGACTGTCTGTTTAGCTCTGCCCCATTTTAGTGAGCTGAAACGAAGGCCTGGTCTCTATCAGGGCTACTAGGAGAGCCTGTCTTGGCTCTGGTCTGTCTTCTCCCAGCCCTTTCATCAAGCTATCTCTAGGCATTTATTTAATATCGTTCAGCCATATTAAGTAGGATATTATTTAACATACTTTAGTCGTATTTTACATTTTTTGAGCAATGCTTTACAGTTTAAACATGTTGTCTTTGTAAAGACAAAAAAAAAAGGAAAAGAAAAGAAAATAGGAGAGAGAAAGAAAGAAAAATGCCACAGGCAACACAGTTAAATTAGTAATGTAGCCATTTGCTTAGGGAAATCCATTCTGTTCATTCAAGGGAATCGGCTACAGGAAAAGACAGTCTCATTCTCATTTAGTGTAGTTATAAATATCACCATGAGCCTGATTAGTAAAACCACATCAAAAAAGATTAGGCTGCTCTGCTTGCTTCGTAGATGAATATTCAATATTTAGATCTTGGTAACTATAAAAAGTAAATGTGCTATTTGAATATTTGAAAAACAGCCCTCCTTGACACTGCTAAACCATTTTCTTTTGAGACTAGCCCTTTGAGATTGTCACGTGCTGACTGAAATATGAGTTACGTGTACCTCTACCTAGAAATAAGACATATACCACACTGGTAGAAAGGAAGCCAGAACCAATGAGTGGTCCTCTCTCAGGTGGCTTGCGGTCATTAACCAATGAGAAGTCCTCACTCAGGCTTGCCTTCTTCACCTTTTCCACTGATTTTCTTCCTGGACCTTCTACTCCATCTTCCCCAGTCACATCTTATTGCTAAAGTCTGTCCCAGCATACACTGCTCTCTCTTAAAATGATGCTTTTAGAACCTTCATATTGGATCAGAACTAATAGATGTGTTAAAGCAAAAGTATCAACAGTGACAAGGGCCAGCAGCAATGTGCCCCAGCTTGTTTTGAGCACAGGAGAGAGTCGCTATACTCTCATCAGAGAGAGACCTAGGCAAAGCTAATTCCGTAAAAATAAGGTCTGAGAAAATGACACCATGCTCTCCCTAGGGTCAGAGACAAGATGCCATATGTTGAGAAATGTGAAATTAACATTCCAAGAGAGGCGATTTTGTCAAATGCAACATGGGACTATGGGTATTAAACCATTATTTCTACCTTTAGAAGCAAGAATTTAGCTGTGAGTCTTAAAAACGGTAGTGCGCTCTAAGGTCATGAGAATATAAACTTCCTTTATGGTCAACATGTGAACGAATCTGTTATGGACACTGAGCATTTGCCCAACTCATGGCATCCGATCAGATTGCATTCTTTTGTGGAATACAAGGCAGTTTTCGCTGTAATAATTCTTGCAGCTTCCGCCCTTCCCCTAGAATCCTGAAGGTAAATTTGATTGATAGTTTTCTCCATGCGTTCATTTTCCTGCTGTGCTTCAGCTACTGAAAAATTCTTTTAATTTTATTTTTGAGATTACAATATCAGTAAAAATGTATCCCTCCCCTTTCCTACCTCCAAGCCCCCATACTCCTCCCCATTCCCCTTCAAATTCATTTTTCACTAATTGTTATTACATGCATGTATATGTACACACACACACACACACACACACACACACAGAGAGAGAGAGAAAGAGAGAGAGAGAGAGAGAGAGAGAGAGAGAGAGATTCCTAAATGCAATTTACTCAAACCATATAATGCTGCTTGTATATATGGATTCACGGTCAACTGTTTGACCCTGGACAACCAATAGGTGTGCCCTTTTCCGGGAAAGACAACTTCTTCTGCTGCCAGATTTCTCGGTTGCCTGCAGTTCTTTGTTGATACCTCATGACCTTTTTCCTGTCCAATGGACATCCCACTTCCACTTTGGTATATCCATTGATGTAATCTGTGTTTAGCTCACATTTGGGTGGCCATGCTGGTGACGATTTATGGGTATAGCTTCTGATGTTATTATGGGATGCAGTCTCACAGCAATCTTCTTGGCCCTCTGGCTCTTGAAATCTTTCTACCCCCTCTTCTGAAATGTTCCTGAGCCTTTGGGGCAGAATCATTTTGTTGATGTGCCCTTTGGTGATGGGGAAAGCCTTGTTAACCAATAATCTTTAAGAGGTGGAATCTAGTTTAGGCTTTCTGGGACCGGGAGATAAAAACCTGTGCACCACCCAGGTATACTCTCTGTGTCAAGCAAAGCCTGGGTCTTCCATTCCTGTGGCATGAGTTTTCCCTTTATAATAAATAAAATATAATTATTTTACCCTTAGCTAGCCTGGTTATTTTAACACTTTAGGGCTGGGCTCTGCAACTCTGCACTTTGATTGGTTGTAATTTTCTGTAATGGTCTTGGTCAGTTGCAAGAATTTACTTTTATGAGGGTTAAAGACTACATTTCTCTGTGGGTTTTAGGACAAATATTTATAGATTTTTGTTAGAAATTATACTGGTTTTATAGATCATTGGCTATAGAATCTCTTCTAATAATAACGACTTCACTAGCGCTACGTCGTCAGCTAGGTTTCATTAACTATCTATTCGGTAATTTCTTCCCAGGCTGTGGGTAAATTGTGCATGTCATATCCACTGCCAGCTGCGTTAGGGCAAACGTAGGTGCCAGCACAAAAGGATGCTGCTCCCTGAAGGTGAGTATCAAGGAGGCCAGAGCACTAACACGTATCTTCTTCACAAAGCCCCATGCCAGATTGCCACAGCAAAAGGAGTTCCATAGCTTGGAGACACAAGCATAGGTGCAAGTAGCTTGTCTTGTGGAATACATGTCCTACATTAAAAGCAACAGCTGCCTATGACACTAGTATACAGAAGACGGCTTTCCTCCAAGGGACACCCATCTGTGCTGTGTCTGAGATAACACACAGTTGACTTCCAATTCTATCTCCACGCACTCAGTTCTTTTGACTTGGCTAGAGCCTTAGGAATAGTCTCTTGGGAACAACAGTTTGATATTCTTTTTCTTCCCTCTCAAGAATCAAACACACCAAGTGATATAAAATAGGAGCGTTTAGGATGGAGTCAGGATTACTATTGCTGTGATGAAGCACCATGACTAAAGCAACATGGGGAAAAAAAAGGGTTGATTTGGTTTACACTTACACATCACGGTCAATCACTGAATGAAGTCAGGGCAAGATCAGACAGGGAAAGAACTTGGAGGCAGGAGACGATGCAGAGGCCGTGGAGGGATGCTACTTATTGCCTTGTTCTCCACAGCTTGCTCAGCCTGCATTCCTATGGAACCTAGAACTACCAGCCCAGGAGTGGTCTTCCTCACAATGGACTGGGCCCTCACACCAATTATTTATTAAGAAAATGCCCTATAAGTTTGCCTGTGGCCTGATCTTATGGAGGCATTTTCTCAACCAAGGCTCCCTCTTCTCCAATGTCTCCAGCTTGTGTCAAGTTGATGTAAAATTAACCAGCACAGAAGTCAAGGTCAGAAGGCAAAGGCAGGCAAATCTCAGGATTCCAGGGCAGTCTGGTCTTTATAGAGAGTTCCAGGACAGCCAGAACTATACAGTGATACCTGTCTCCAAAACAAACAAACAAAATGCTATGGAAACAAACACACAAAAACATGTAAATAGGAATAAATAGACTTGTTGAGAAGAAGAAGGGGTTTGGTAGGGGAGGAGTTAAGAAAAATAATTGTAGGATATGATCAAGGTATGTTAAATGTATGTATGAAATTATGAAAGACTAAATGAATACATTTTTAAAAAGACTAGAAATACAGTGATTAAGGATTAGAATTTTTGTTAGTTTTATACCCTATACATTATGTTAACGTGTGACAAGGTGATCTGTATCACACACTGCAGGAGAGGAGAGTCTCTGGCCATCCTCGGTTTAAATCCAAACACAACTGCAGCCCAGCTGACTCAAATTGAACAAGATTCTTAACATCATCGGCCCTCAGTTTTTTGTTCTTTAACTGCAAAACGGGATGCACAATAATATACTACTTCATGGGTCTAACCAGAAGACGGGAAGATAGTCTATCCCCTATTCTTACAACAGTGCTTGACACCAAGTACAAACTCAACAAACACAGTTATCATTATGACTATCAGAGTTCAAGCGTTTCATATCACACACTGAAAATAGGCTCACAAAATAGGAAAAATCAGGGTGGGTGCAACCCCTGTGGTCAGCACAGTTTGGGACGGGTGGCAGGACAAGCATTTCTGCTTTGGAAACTTGTATGCAAACCAGATTTGGATGTGATCCAGTAGGTAACACACCTTGTCACAAAGCAGGTTCATTTCAATCCCGTTCTAATGTCTGCCATTTTCTTTGCGAAAGTGAAAATAACACAGCGGTAGAGGGAGATGAAGGCATGATAACAGAAACTTAAAGGGAGAGTCTAGTTTTGGGTTATTTCTACGCTTCATCAGATTTTAGCTTATTTGTATTTGTGTGTCTGATCACTATGTGTGAGCACACAGGACAAGGCATGAATGTGGAGGTCAGAACAACTTCGTCAAGCCACTATCACTTCCACCTGTGGATAGTGCCAGGGCTGCATCTCAGCATATCAGATGAGCGCCATGCGAAGTCAGACCAAAAGCGCCTTCACCTTCTCAGCCTTCTCTCCAGCCCTTCACTTTGACACATTCTTTTTTTTTTTTAACAAGGAAAACAATCACACTTTACTAACATGTGTTACATATATGTGTAGCCTACAAAAGTACTCAAGGACAGGGTAAGTTTCAAAAAAAACAACTTAGTACTCTACTTACAGGGCATCTTCAAATTAAACAGAGAACGCAAAGGGAAGTGATGAGAGGTGGCTGGGAAAGGCACCATGAATGAGTTTGCCTTGTTCTGTGTCATTCAATCAAGGTCTCCATTGATGAAAAGTCTCTTGTGTTTCCGTTCCTTTTCCCAGTACTGAGAACCGGTACCCTTCCAGAGGATAACTGCCTCTGAGCTTCTCTTACCTTCCCTGCCTCAGAACAAACAAACCAATAAACAGAAACAAAAAACCAACAACAAACGGCCATATTTGGGTCGCATATTCCTCTCACAGTCCTATTAATAAATCAACTAGGGAGATCTCCACCATGAGTTAGGTTGCTTTCAACAGTGGGCCAGCTTCATCTTTGCTATTCTTGGTGATAACCAGTAGGGGACAGTTGCACAACCATGTTTAAAGCCAGTGCTATAGTACCAGGTTTTGCAAAAAAGAATGAGTTTACTGTAAGACCAACTGGCAAGGAAGCCACAAATTAGAAAAATGCTCAAATCTGAATCTCTGATGTGTTGGTACCAGGGGGAAATGCCTATTTGTAAACGACATGGAGTTTGAAAATCTTGCTACAGAAATCTAGATGCGAAATTGGAAAACAAATGTTTGAACAGCAGCAGTGTTTTTAAGCTGTCCACGATTATAGCAGGAAAACAGTATATCATCTGCAAAGCTGCAAATGATAACCACATCTAACTTTAATAGCCTAACTTGGTGTTACAAGTCACTCTCCCTGTGGGGACCATATCCCATTCCATCTGCCTCAGTCACAGCTCTGGCTACCACTGCTGCAGCTTCAAAATGATCCCCCTGATACAGATACCAGAAGGAGTATACATAACCCTAAAATTTAATAACTTCGTCCTGATCATGATGATCTTTGATCTCAACTGAAAGAGAGAAGGGGGGGAGGGGGAGAAAGGGAGGAGCAAGGGACGGAGATCAACCCAGAATCTTCCCTTTAGCATCCAAAGTCCCATCTGACCAAGCTCTTAGCTCATTTCCTAAGTGACTTCAGTCATTTTCCTCACTCACTCCTCCAGCCACTCGGGGCACTTGGGAAATCACCTGCTAGAATCTAGCATTGATGCCTATTATTCAGGTCTCCGTTGTCTGAAATCACCGCCAACTCTTAGATATTTATAAGGCAAAATTCCTTATTCTTTTCAGTAATAACTGTCTGAAAGAGGCCTCTTTGAATATTGTTTTTAAATGACCTTTGCCAATAGCCTTTCAATCTATTTGCTCCACTGCATTTTCTTGCATTTTTTTCTGTTGCTTGTGTCACGGTCACTATCATAATAGTTCATTTACTTAACTAGAGGCAGTCTCTCTAGTTATCAAGCAAGCTTCCTGCAGACACAGACTATTTTTTTTTATTTTTAGAATAGAAATCAATGTTTTGTCATGAATATTCAGAATAATATGTCCCACATAAGTAGCCACTCAGAAAGTATTTTCTGAAGGAGCCTGGGAAGTCCCTCTCAACCAAGATTTTGATGCAGCAACATCAGCCCAAAACAGGTGACATGGACCATCCTTAAACACCCACCTGCAAAGTCTTAGGAGAATGAGTGATTGGCCGGGCGGTGGTGGCACACGCCTTTAATCCCAGCACTCGGGAGGCAGAGGCAGGCGGATCTCTGTGAGTTCGGAAGAGGCCGCGTCCAAACGCCAAGAGAAACCCTGTCTATAAAAAAACAAAAAAAAAACAAAAAAAAAAAAAGAAAATGAGTGATTAAGAAATTTGCTGAGTACAATGTCTGCTCTGACACATGTAGTAATTTTCTAACCGTAGAGAGAAGAGCTGGATAAGACCCCAGAGTGTGGATGGAAAAGGAATAGGTGCTTTAGGCAAGTGACAAAAGCAGATGATTTTCAGGGGCTGGATGTAGGGGATACTCATTGAGCTTTCTAATTCCACAGCCTCTTTGGTAGGGCTGTTTTATGACAGACCCCTATTTGCCAGGATCTTGATCCTTGGGTGAGTACTAAATTGCTCATGTTGTGGCCGGAAGTTTGTTTGTGATGAAGATATTTTATTCTTGCGACATCAGAGTAATGAAATCTCCCAACAGTTATTCCACTGGTCAAAATCATACTGCAGTTTTACACTGCAGATGAAATTCTGGGAATGAGCTGGAGGCAGAATAAATACGACATGACCAGCAGTGGGTGGACCTGTGTATTTTCTTTAAAATAGGACTTTTCAGAGGAAAAGGAGCTGCATCCTTGGCTGGCTCAGATATAGCTAGAGAGAGTACAGAGTGTGAACTCCATATCCACGAAGGCTCCCACGTGACTTATGGGCCCCAGTTCAACATAGGAGTCTTTTGGGGAGAGATAAAGTCCAATTTTGTAGTTCTTACCAGAAGACATTCTTGCTTCAGTTGACAAGAATACTCTATGAAAGTCCTATTTTACATACTCTTCACTTAAGTTAAATTAAGTTCACCTACTCAAGCAACCAAGACTAAGCTTGCTTGTCTACCTATGTACACAGTAGATAGGAGTGGGAGGCTGTTTAAGACCTTCTTCTATGTAAGCAAATCTATATGCCTCTTCCTTGCAGGAAATTGGATCTAAGGTTGTTTCCCTAGCTTTGAAAACTACTTATTAGGATACAGACCCTCTCTTTGCCTTAAATTCTTCGAGAATCTCTTCTTGACAATAGCAAAGATGAAAACAGAATGTAGGCAAGAACAATATCAGAAAAGGCCAGTGGCAGAGGCTGGATTTATTTCTTGGGTCCATGAACCTTTGGGTCCATGAGTCTTTAGATCTCTCTTATAGCTCTACCTGCCTTACTTACCAAGATAAAAGGCAGTTCAGGGTACTGGGGTAGCTTCTTATACCTCCTAATAAAGGCAACCACTTTACCTAGATACTTCTGAAACCATATATCAGTCTAACATGCTTGTAACAAGAAGTTATGCCATGAATCTGGCCATCTTCCTAGTAGTTTGACTATTTATTCGTGTTATTTATTGTGTCTTTTGTGTACTATAGCAGTTGCCTTAAGGGGACTTGCCCTAGATTGTTAGTTGAAGCCTACCCCTAATTCTGCACATATCACATGAAACATTCTTTCCTTAATAATTCCATGCCATCATGTGCTCCCCTTGGCAAGACAATTTGATGTTTCCTTCTTGAATTACTTAAGTTGTTATATGTACTAACACCTTTAAAAAAAGTTTCTCCTGCCTTTCAAGAATTTTGCCAGACTTCATAATCAAGTGAATAATATGCTTTGGGTTCATTTTGAGTTATGAGCTCAATCTGTTATCCTGCTGTGTATTCAGGCTATTTCAACTCAGTTTGCCTTTAGAAAAACAGTATAACCAATCTTACTATGTCTTGGACTTCCCACGTAGTTGGTTTTTACAAACCAAGGAAACTACATACTCATCCATGCCCCTGACCCAAAATAGTGTGTTGTGGTAATTATTTGCTATAAACAGCCAACACATTGAAATTTTTGTTAGATTATTCTCTTTTATAAAATTTTTGAAGTTTTTTTGAAATTATAATAGTCATATCATTTTCTCCCTTCCTCTTCTATGCACCTCCTCTTGGCCTCTCTCCAATTCATAAGGGATGTGTCTACTTTCCTGACCCACGACTTTGAACTGTAATCTGTGCTGGTCAGTACAGTAGCCAACTTGACATAAACAGGGCCCTTTACTTCTAGTCTTACCTGCGCAAGGACACTGATAAGGTAATATGCTATCAGGGAGTTTGAAGCTAGACTATCACAATAGACCAGCAAATCCACCCGCTAGAAAAGATGCTGATTGGTACTGTGGTGACCTGAAGGGGAATGGCTCCAGTCTTCTCCCATATTGAATACTTGGCCCCACAAACTGGTACTACTTGAGGAGGATGAGCAGGTATGACTTGTTGGAGGAGGTGTGTCACTAGGGAAGACGTTGACATTTTAAAAGGCCTATATCATTCCTAGCTACCTCCTCCCTCCTCCCTCTCTGCCTCCTACAGCTATAGCTCCAGCGCCATGCCTGTCTGTCTGCTGCCATGTTCCAGATCGTGGTGGTCTAGAAGTGTAAGCCCCAATAAACACTTCCATTTAGGAGTTTCTTGTCCATGGTATATTAACACATCAATAGAAAAGGTACTAAGAGAGTTGTCTGACTTGACATTTTAAGCTAACTGTGACAATAGTGCATTGGTACATAGACCAGGAATTGACACATGTACACTCGCTCCATTTAAGTCATTCAACTATTCATCTATTAAAAGCTCTTCTTTAGATTCTACTTTGTGCAGTGCCTGGTATTCAGATATTAGATACAAGCACCCATAAGCAGACACACACTTACACATAGATACATATCTAATACTCACATACTTACCAACATATACATGTATGGTTTCTTACCACTTCTATAACATTTTTTTCACAAATGTAGTGGCTTAAATCAATACAAATTATGATTATACAGTCATGAACATCAAATGTACAAAATAGATCATACTAGGCTAATATTCAGTTATAGAAAGAGCGTATTTCATTTGAGAGCTGCAGAAAATAACCCATGTCTTTCCTTTAACAACTTTGAGGGACTCCTTTCTTTTTGTCTTCAAAGACAACAGTCTTAACAGAAGACTTTCCCATATGGCAATTTCTCTGGATCTTTCTTGTACATCCCTTTTCCACTTACAAAACCCCTTAGGATCACCTTGGGCCCATTCAGGTAAGTAATAATCATACTTTTGTGTCAAGGTCAGCTCATGAATAGGCTTAGCCTCTCAGCAGCCCAAATTCCCTTTGTTATGCCACTTGATGTATGCAGAGATTTGGGGTGTGGGTGTCTTTGGGGAGCCTTTATTGTACTCACCACAAAATATAAAACCTTGTATTGAACACTTAGGACCAGATGTACCATGGAATCCATAATTTTAGGATTTAAACTTAACACTCTAGGCAGTTTCTGCAGCAGCCTCCATATGCAAGAACATTAATCTTTCCACAGGAAAATATGAATATTCACCCCAAGTGGGATAAACAAGTCTATAAATAACTTCTCATGTGAGTGAAGGTCAGGGTTTGCCACCAGATGAGTTCACTTCGGGTCAGATATTGCTGTCAAGTGAGCTATTTAAAAAGCCGGGGATTTGAACTTTATGAATTACAAAATTGCAAAGAGTATGTGTATGAATAGATTATATTTGGAAATATTCAGACGCATTAGCATTTGTCCTGCATCTCCCTTGTTCCCAAAAGTCTGTTCTAATCCTGCAAAGTCATAAGGAAGGATTTCCTGGTTTCAAACTTTTAAAAAGTGAATCTCATAAAGTGTATGCTACCTGGATTATTTACTTGAATATAAATTATTATCATTTATATTGTTGTATGCATTTGTAGATTTTCTTAGATAGTCCTCTATATAGTGTCTGTCTTATGAATAAGCCACAATCCATTTATCTTCTATAGCCATTCTATGAAGATTTTTTGATGGACAGGAATTTTTATTTAGGGAACATTTTAAAGTTAGCACAACTATAAATACTCTTCTTAGACATACATGGATATTTTCATTGAACAAATACCTAGGAGTGGAATTTTGATTCCCAAAGTTGCTAATACTTGCTAATACTCAGTTTAGAGAATGCTACTGAAGAATTGGTGTGTCATTTGGGTAGCCGAGGGAGGTTCTAGGTGAAAATATAAACTAAAAAAAAAATCTAGTCTGCTTGCTGGAAGGAGCAAGGCATTCTACCTCTGGTGATATAGATTTCAGTACTAGCTTTACCATCAGCAGTCCTGGCTCTCCAGAACTGAGTTTTCTTATTATAATGAAAAGTTTGAATGGACGTGTGCAGAAGACCTGTTCAGACATAAGCCTATAAGGAAGAGCAGTGTATAAGGTTCTGAGCAGTCATTATACCATGATGCCAACAGCTGTCTTCTGTGGCTGAAGATGGAAGCACACCACCTCTGGGGCTGCTGTGAAGCTGTTTACCACCCCCACTTGTCTTTGTATTGCTAGAACAGTACTGATGTATAGCTTCATAGCCAATTGACTTGTAAGAAAATCTCGGGTTGAGACCAAAAGATATGTAGAAAGAGCTGAGATCCATAGTTAAGCAGTCTCCTGGAGCAGAGACTTATGTGTAGCAGTTAAGGTTGCTGAAGGAGACACTGGCAAGGTGAGGACTAACAGGGATGTGTGCAGTTTGGTCATTAGTTCTGGAAAGATCAATTTCCCTACAGTTACAAACATGTCATGTCACCAGAAGCTGGGAAAGCCTTAAACATGAATTTGATCTTGTCCCGTCTTTTCTACAGTGGCTATATTGATTTATGCCACAGTTAATTGATAGAAAGACTTGAAGAGTCAATGAAACAGAGGTCATTAGCGGGGCTCAAGATACAACTTAGTGATGGGGCACTTGCTTAACAAGCACGAGACAATGATTATGCACATCCAGGGGCACACACCACTGCCACTATCACCACCAAATGACAGCAAAGTCCTAAGCAAAGAAACTGTAACAAACGAAAGCACACTACTGGAGTTCCTGAATAAAGGGAAGGGGAAGTTCTTGGAAAGACGGCCATGGAGCCCGGGATATAGAACTGGGATAACTGTATTAATGATGCTCCAATGAAATCTTTTCATTAAGATTTACCAGTTATCTCTCCTAGTTAAGTATATGTACAATCCTTCACCCAAAAGACTTCTTCTTGAAGAAAATGGAGACCAACACACATACACACACAAACCACAACTGGCACAATGCAGAAACAGTGTCCAACCCCAGAATTCACATGTACGCTACAGCTATAGCATCTATGTCTCAGGAAACAGCCTCAAAGTATTAACAGAAAGACTGTAAGACTTGGTATATGAGAAAATCTGCTGTGAAACACTCTCCTGGAATGGTTGCATGAGCAAGACTAGAGCGATGTCAATGTTAATAAACATGTAAACATGGGAGGGAAAAAATTTCACAGGATACCACCGGTAGATGAAGAACTACAGGCAACACATGACTGCTAGGGGAGAATTAAATTCTCATTGGTTGCCTAATACAAAGTGGTCAGGCTAAAAATGATAAATACACAAACAACAAAGACAGACTCACACACACACACACACACACACACACAGTAACAGTCAAAGAAAATGAAACCATTAATTTGAGAAATTTAAAAGTGAGAGTCAAAGAAGGGTTGAAGGGAGGATATCTGGGAAAGCCTGGAGAGAGATAAGGTAAGATTAAAAAGTGAAGTAATTCTCATTTAAAATATATTAAAATTAAATGATAAAATGTTTTAAAAACAAAAAACCCACCCATTTGCTTAAGAAGTACAAAATTCTATTCCTATTGACTTGAAGTCAAAAGGACTAAATATTAAAAAAAAAATGATAGCACAAGAATTCAACCTTTCCTTGTAAGGTCAGGAAAGCCTCTGGGCACCAAGCATGGCAGCCTCCTATGTTATCCCTCTCTCTGACCCTTTCTCCAGGCCAGGGTACTCCCCTCTGCTTCCTGAAATCTCCCCACTTCATTTCAGTACTCTTAGCTTTCTGATTTCCTGAGTGCCTCTGGCTTATGTTCTGTTGCCATGGTTCGTTTGTGCACATACTCAACTTTGATTAATGATCTGTACGAATTCAGCTCTGCCTTGTCTTTACTTGGCCAGAGAAACAGAGCTTTCTGAGCAAAACATTTCTGGACCCCAATTTTTTAACTTATTCACTCTGCAAGTATTTTCTTCATTTACATGCTGAAATGAATCAGATAATGATTGCTTGGCCTAAATGTCAGTGGAAGATATTAGACATCTTTGTGGTGCCTTTAGATTTAGATATTGGGTTTATGTTAGATTATACAGAGCTCATACAAATGTGGGTCAGAGGGGATTGCAGATTATCTGGGATACATCCTTGAGAGAACACCTCAGAATTTCTGTTCTACCTTCCTTGTCCCACAATCCTCCGGGAAAGGAATCCTGGCCAGTCTGAATGGAGTGGGTCTTGTTGAGTGCCTGTTAATGAATTATTGACTTGATGCTAGATGAATATAAGCTGAAACTGTACAGTCTCATTGGCAGATCCTAACCCCTAACCATGATATATGTGCATTGAGCTGGGAGAAAATATGGGTGATGGCCAGGAGCCTGGAGAGTGGACTATGGGAATGAGAAAACAAAATGCCTATAGAAGTGGGGTACTGAATAATGGGGGTGAAAGGGTACACCAGGGAAGTGAACATAAATATGAGGGGAGGCCAAAGTGATAAATCAACCCAAATAAAATATGTTTGAAAGTCCCATATAAAAATCTTTGCTTTATTATATGGTCTAAAAATAAAAAAAAAAATTCTAAAAGAAGGAAGGAGAGGTATGAAAGGGGGTGAATACATTTCTCCAGAATGGCCTTAACCTATTCATGAGAATTTCACACACACATATCCCAAATTCCTTCCTGCTATCCCGGACATGGCCAGATTGAGGAACTGTAGCCCCTATCTGTTAACCTTTGGGGGATGCTTTCAAAATCTATTAGTATCACAGCCAAGTCACCCAGACGTGAATTCTAATAATTTCTGTTTTCTCTTCCTCCCTTCATATATTGATGATCTGGCATTAAATGTCTCTTAACCAGACCCTATGTATAGCTTTTTGAGAATCATAGACAATAAAATAGAAAACGAATCCCTCCAGTGCCGACTGTGACTGTGTACTCATTTCTCCCAGCTGTCAGACCCTCTGACAAAGCTGGACACTCACACTGGAATCCGGCTCTTTCTCTTTCCTGCATCCAAAGAGGCACTTTCCAGATCACAACTTAGCATGTTTTTAAAATATTTTTATATTATAATTAAATCATCTCCCCTATTCCGTTCCCTGCTCCAAAGAGGTTGTTTGTTTTTTTCCTGGCTGCCCAAACCAGAAAATAATCACCCCAACATTATATTATTTGCAATACTGTGTGACCAATAGCTTAAATGTATTGCTCACTAGCTCTTATATCTAGAATTAACCCATTTCCATTATTTTATATTTTACCACAAGGCTCATGACCTACCAGCAAGGTTCCAGCTGACAGTTCACATCTTTCCTATCTAGCAGCTACCTGGTGTCTCCCTGACTCTGCCTACTCTCTCCCAGCATTCAGTTTAGTTTTCCCCACCTAGCTCTATTCTAGCCTGTCACAGGAAAAAGCAGATTCTTTATTCATTTAACCAATAAAGGCAACACATATACAGAAGGACTTCACACACCATTTCCCCTTTTCTGTTTAAATAAAAATGAAGGTTTTAACTTTAACAGAGTAAAATTACATTTACCAAAACAGGTATCAAGCAAGATCTACAGTTATAACATTTATATCTACTTTATTATTTATTATAACTGAGGAAAACTTTAACTATAACTCTCTATTCTTCAACTCCATCAAAAATTCCAGAAGGGTATAATATTACCTAAATTAACAGATAGTACTTTGTAAGCAACTTCCAAAACTCCAGAATTGACAGAGACATCTTGCTGCCTAGATAGTCAACCAAGTTCTTCCACATCATTGGAGCATCCATCTTGAGCCTACAGGCCCATAGTATTCAGCAGACTTTTCCACAAAGCAGAAATGTCAAAGACAGTTTTTCAGCTATATTGACACTTTGTCAGTAACTTTCTTAGTGTCTTGCAAAGTATCTGGAAGACCCTTCCCTGAAGCAGGAACCCAGAAAGATTGTCTCACCTTTAAGCAAGTTCAGCAGTCATTTCTCTGTGGGTGCTGCATGTCTGGTTTTTACAGCATGGCATCAAGCAGTCCAGGCAAGAATAGTTTCTTGCCCAGATGGCTTGCAAACTCCACAAGGAACTTCTTCAATGCCCATAATCCTCTTGGAATAGATTGGTGCTGCCAGGAGCAGATGTGTCTCACTGTCATAACAAGTCCTAAGTTCTTAAACTTTTTAAATGCCACATTCTGTAGCTTAGAAAGGTTTGAAATATATCTATCTAACTGAAATATATCTCTGTTTATCTAGAAAGCCCAACTAATATGACTACAAGCTTCACTATTAACTGATTATCTATTAACCTTTATTTCTTAATCATACATTACATCTTTTAAATTAACTGCACAATCACAGTACCTTAATCAAGAGCAGACATATACATATAAGATTGATCTAAAATTTGTATAAATAGACCAACATCTATACCAATGCAAATCTCTATAGCATAACCCCCTTTAAATGTAAACAAACATTTATAAACAATATTTGGGAATTTGGGTGTAGTTCTCTTCAAACTGCTTCCTGTTGGGTGAAGTATTTTGGGGGGTGCTCGTGGCAGCCTTTTAGGGATTTTGATCCATCAAACCACATTAGTCTGGAATTAATCCACAGGTTCTTAGCTTTTGTGGAAATAAAAGCATAACCTCTTTTCCAACGCAACAAATCCTTAGACCCAAATTCTGAAGCCATGATACCTTTAACAAGTTTGTGTTGGTTTGGTTTAGCAGCCCATACAATGAAATGTCTCTCTGTACTTAGCTCCTTCACAGTCAAAAAAAACAAAAATTAAAAAAACCACAATAATATACATAATCCAGACTTTTCTGTGTATTTTCCATTTTTATGTGGTTTATTATTTTTTTACTCTATTGCTTTTTAATATTTATCTTTACTCCTTTAATCTATAACTGTACTGTCTCTTTAAAGAATTTGTTTTAATTTTTAAAAACCATTTGCTTCTTTTTATAATTCTCTATACTCTTATTCTTCTCTCTCCCAAGTCTACGTACATTTATCCAACATTGTGACCCATTTAGAGGTGTTTTTATCTGATCCTTTCATTATTGTGTATCTAATTATTTTCTAACCAGAAGTGTCTCCTTTTTGATGTTAAGCAGGCTTGACTAGGGCGCACACAGCCCTGCCTGCTTGCTCTGCCCCCAGTCCTACATGGCAGAGGCATGTTTTTGCTGCCTCTCAGAGCCATGTACATTTTTAGGCACATAGCCAGTCTATGTTGCCATTAAATTGTAGCACTCTCTTCACAGACCCCATTTAAACGCTTCATAGTTGGACCTCCTGAAAGTTAGAGTTTGTGCTAGCAACATGGCCCAGGAAGCTGGTATTTCAAAACCACACTTTTTTAAAAAAAAAATTAAATCACTGCCTGGCCTATTAGCTCTAGTTTCTTATTGGCTAGCTCTTACATCTTAATTTAACCCATTTCTATTAATCTGTGTTTGCCACATGACTGTGGCTTACTGGTGAGGTTCTGGCTGGTGGCTTGCGTCTTTCTCCTCTGGCAATTCCATGGTGTCTCCCTGACTCTGCCTACTCTCTTCCAGCATTCAGTTTACTTTGCTCCATTTAGCTCTGTTCTACCCTATAACAGACCAAAGCAGATTCTTTATTTATTAACCAATAAAAGCAACACATATACAGAAGGACTTCCCCCTGAAAAAAGACAAGATCTTCTGAGTAAATTTAAGGAGAATGGGGACCATGGGGAGGGTTGAACGGGAGGGGAGAGGAAAGGTGGGGAACAGAGAAAAATGTATAGCTCAATAAAATCAATGAAAAATGTAAAAAAATAATATAAAAATTTAAAAAAGGACTTCCCACACTACTTCCATGTCCTCCAATCTTTCTCTCTTTAAAATTCATGGCCTGTATTTGTTTAATTGCTGTTACACACACATGTGCACACACACACACACACACACACACACACATTACTGAATAAAAAACAACCTGCTCACCCTGTATAATGTTACTTATATGTTGTGTTTACAGGACCTTTTTTCTAATAGATGCTTTTATAAATAAATTCACTGCAAGAAGATGGAAGTGTACTTGAAGTTTGTTATCCATTCCCATTGCTTTTTAATTTTGCATGTGTGTATCTGTCTTTGTATGCATATATACATGCATATGCACACTTAAGGGTCTGATATCAAATTGTGGAAGGTGATTCTCTCCTACTATGTCAGTCTCTGGTATTGAACTCAGTTATCAGGCTTGGTGGCAACTGCCTTTAAACACTGAACCATTTCACTGGCCCTACAGTACTTTTGTTTGTTTCTTTGTTGAGTCTTGTATACTATTAATTGCAGCATGTAGAAAGCAGAGGCAGGTCTTCTGTGAGTTCAAGGTCAGCCTGGTCTATATAGTGAGTTCTAGATCAACAGACATACATAGTGTTTCACTTTCTCAAAATAATTGCAAACTAATCAAAAATAATTACAAACTAAGAGAATTAGTAGATATGATAATTTAGGATTCTCAGGGCATTAAATCCCATGCATCACAAACATTAAGATAGCAGTAAGCTATTCCAAAGAATTTCTTAAAGTATGACTACATAACATAGAGTATTTCCTTTAGATATTTTCAGTAATCAATAGTGTGTGTGTGTGTGTGTGCGCACGCACACGCATGCATGAATGAGTGTGTGTGTGTATGTGTGTGCGCCAAATTAAAAATTCCTACCAAAACAGGCACAGCAATTTTGAGTACAAACTACAGGCCTCAGATCCAAGGATCAGTCTGTTCATTTCTGCTTGATGTAAATTAATTTGCTGTGCATGTCACAGTGGCAATGACAGACACTGAGACTTTGAAGCTGACACCAAAAATAGCCCTCATCTTTACTGAAATATGCAAGAACCTTTGACTTGTGAATGCATAGGAGGACATGCACAGGGAACGAAACCACACTGCCCATCGTAGACAGTGACCAAGACTGAGCTGTCAGAACACTGCAAGGGTGAAATAGGTAAGTGTAGCCACAAAATCATTCCCATGCTGGAAAAATTAGCATGGTCCTTACATGTCACTTAATGTTTAATGTTTAGCTTTAATTTAGTTAGCTCTGTCTCGGGTATATCTTAAAATTGGCTTGTTGAATCAAATCATATTTAGTCCATATACTTACTCTCTTACAAGACATTTTCTCCTTCTCTTCAATTCCAGTTGCTGAAAATAACGGACCACTGTGGAGTTCAACTGTCTTCATTGTGACACGGAGCTGAGAGAAGCTTAAGGGGGGTTGTTTCAGTTGAGTATTTTAGGGTCTCAGTACAATGTGGCAGGCAGGGAGAGTTGGGACAGAGCAGACAGAATTGTGTCTGTCAGGATATGAAAAAGAATCCCTGGGCTGAATGCCTTTCTCCTTTTCTCCCTTATATTCAACCCTGTGTGATAGCACCGCCCACATTCAGGTGGACATCACCGTTATCAACTTGACCCAGTTTAGAATCAATGAAAGGCAAGTCACTGGGCACAACCCTGAGAGGTTTCCTCGAACAGGTTATTTTTAAGTAGAAATACCCACCCTAAATGTGGGCAACATCTTCTAATAGCAACACAGATAAAAAGGGGCCCAAGAACAGGAGCTTCACTTTCTACATTTTTGCTGCCACACTGATGGGCAAGTTTACACCCTGTTGCTACTGCTGCTGTTGCTGCATTTGTCAGCTGATATCAGAGTGAAGTTTCTTCTGGCTTCGACTGTGGACTAAAAATTAGTGACCTAGGAATCCTCAGTGTTCAGTGCCAGAATGGGATGGTAAAGCACCCAGCCTCAAGGACTGAGAAGCAACCAGGTTCCTGAACTCTCTCTCTTGTATGAAAATAGTTATTGTTAAACTACCCAGACAGTATCATGTAAGCCAATATGATAAATACAATAAGTCCCCTTTGTGATGTCCATCTGTTGTCATCCTTTCCTCTAGAGAGCCCTCCATGGAAATGATTTTGAAGATGACCAGAGAAAGAGACATGCTCTACTAATCTACAGGCTTCTCCATCAATCAAGTCCTACTAGAATTACTAGCATATTATTTTTTTATTTGGATTTTGCATCTTCAAGGTATCATTTATAATCTTTATATAATTGGTCAACAAATTTAGAGGCATGCCCATATACAGCTTTACAATTGATAGCAAAAGCACTCTATAAAAGCACTATTTGGGGCTGTTACATCATCAAATATTAATGTCTAGTGTCTGTATCATTACTAAGATTATTACTACAAACAAACAAACAAAGAATTTTTCCCAAGAGGCACCAGCCTTTGAAAGGTCATTTTTGGATTCTCACGTGGTGGTTTAAGGAGCCATTGAAGACCATTGCCTGCTTCCACTGTTTGGTTAGCAGCAAACAAATTGCTTGCCTTTGCATTTTTATTCCTCTTGATGCATTTGTTCCCATAAAAAAAGAAATTTCTCTCATTGGTGTGGGACAATGGTCTATATTATCTCAATTATATTTTAAATAAATGCTGACTGGCCAGTATCCAGGCAGGAAGTATAGGCAGAACAACCAGAGAGGAAGTAGAGGCAGGTCAGTGAGAACAGAATTCTGGGAAGAAGAAAGCCCACTCCTCTGCAGTCCTGACCCTGCCACAGAAGAAGCAAGATATGACTGCCTTACTGAATAAGGTACCAAGCCATGTGCCTAACATAGATAAGAATAATGGGTTAATATAAGTTATAAGAGTTAATAAGAAGCCTGAGCTAACGGGCCAATCAGTTCATAGTTAATGTAGACCTCTGTGTGATTTCTTTGGGACTTAATGAATGTGGGAACTGGGCAGAACAGAAACCCCGACATCTCATTAACTATTTCATTTCTTATCTAGACACACAAGAATGGTTGAAAAAATTACTCAATTCTTTTCCTCATTCAGTTTTGAGAAAAATACCAATACAGAGCTACTATTAACAGAAAAGCTTCAGACAAGGTAAATTACAGTTTACTTGAGCACTTCTTCAAACAGAGGAGGAGTTGACCTTCTGAGAAACACAAGCAAAAAAAGGAAGGATTTGGCTGGAGTGTGACTAGGTGGAAGAAGGCTTTCCTGGCATGTATACAACCCTGAAAAGGAAAGCATTAGATAGGAGATCGGCGAACATCTGCCTTTGTTGAGGGCGAACAGTGAAAGTCCTCCTTCAGAGACGACTTGGTTATGGTTCAGTTTCAATGCACTGTTTCCATTCTGCTTCTGGTTGCTATGGAGGATCCATGACTCTTCAGCTATCTCAGGCTGATGCCTCTGAATTAAAAGTCACGTTAGCAACACTTTCCTACAGAGAGCACAGAGTTTTTATTTTCTTCCTGGTGTCACTATAAATTCATGGGTGTGTCTTTTCATAGTTGATGTGTTTCAATGCATTTAAATAATAACTATATTGATGCTCCACTTGGCCTCAGGATGACTAGTGTGAGTCCCTGACCACATCTTTCTCATGAGCCTGAAAGGTTTGAATAGCTTCCTTGCTCTTGGGATAGAAAAGCTCTCTTGGACTCATCTTGTACCACTGAGAAGAATCAGGTAGGTAGTTCCTCAAGAAGACATTCTTGTTATCTGAAACTGAGGCTTGAGTTTTTGTTAACTTACACAGTCTTCTAACTGATGCAGCTTTTAGATAAATGAGAGACAAAGCTAGCAGTATACAGACACATACACATATTATGTCATATATGTGATATACATAAATATATAAAATCCCTCTTGATGTCTGCATGCTTATGTATATTCATAGATATATTTTATGTACAGCAAATAAAAAGGTAAACACCAAGGTAGTATTGATGCTTCTCATTAAAAAGGAAAACAAAGACCTTTTAATCTATCATTATTTTTAAACTATTTGGAGCATGCATGTATCTCTTAACTTTATATCCCTGGGATTTTCTAACAGACATTTTCCTATGGAACCATAATAAGGAAGGGGTAAACATCATATCAATTTGGGCCAATTCTTATTGTTGGCATTGTGGGTAAATCCTTATACATGATTAATCTTAATAAATGGTACTGCAAATGATATCTTTAGTTATTTTTCTTACTCTGTTTCTAATTGCTAACTTGTACAAGTTTTACTCAAGAGTGTGTTATAAAACTATGTATCATTGTTACTACATACTATCACTACTCCTGATACTATCTGCTGATCATTGGTTGGCCCTTGTTGCATTATGAAATACCCTCAGCATTAGCAGCTTGGAACATCATTTCATTTACTGCTTTCCACATGAGGGCTCTGATATGAGCTGGTTGAAGAGAAATATGGTAGTATGATCTCAACAAACTGAGGCTTCACCTGCGTTGTTCACTATGGTAACTCAACCATCATAGATACATTCATGTGGTGGTGGTCATCTTTCAAGATACTAACCTGGATTTGTTCATAAGATGGAAAGATTCTCAAGAAAAGACTGACCATCTTCTAACAAGCTAGTTCTGTTTTTACATCTCAGCTTGTCACTCCAGAGCAGGTTTCCATTCAAGTTCCAGATTTAAGGATTCAAGCAGAGACTGTTCAAAAGGGTTTAAGGACTGGTTCCATTTTGCCACCTGCCACTCACAAGAGGATGTGTAGCTACTGACAATAGTGCTGCTTTCAAACAGGCATTTACCTAACATCAGCCTACTTACCACAAAACTAAGCAAAGCCGACACTTCTTCTTGAGCAAATTCAATGGCTTTGAATATTAGAATGAAAGCAAGCTGCTTGCTTTGTGCCCCGTGTAGTCTGGACCTAGACTTCCTGTGTAATATCATCTCACACGGTTCCTCTCACTCATCTCTCTGTGTTTCAAGCTCTTCATCTAGACGTTTCTTCTCCTGGAATGCTTTCAACTTTGTCTTCAAAGATAGGACCTTGCTTGTTTTCAAGGCTCAGAAAGACCTTCTCTTTCAAATATCCCTAGGAGATACCTCTCTGCTAGGTAGGTAGATGACTATGCTTTGAAAGTTGATGCTGTGTCCTTTCCTCACAACTCCTTGTACCCCCACAGGATGATAAGTGATATCTACATAGAGAGTTATATATATTTATGACTCACATTCATCATTCTATGCAACCATTATATGCCTTATATTTCCATAGCCTAAAATAGTATTTATTTGGAAAATAATTATTGAAGGACTATATATGGAGTATATGCCTTCATACTCTCTGATGAATGAACTTGTATTATACAATTGTATATAATTTCAGAAACAAAAGGGAATTGATGAATTCTAAGCTAAATGCAATATGGAACATTAATAGTAACTTGAAGGACTTCTTTGGATAACTTTTAAATTACAAAGTATGTCAAAAGAAACAAAATTACAAGAATAAAACTATTAGCATGAGGCACAATGCAAATTATTAGGTAACACACACAAAATATGTACAAAATATGTCTCTGATATTAAATTTAGTTTCTCTGGGTGTATTCATATAAAAGATATGCTCATGCCTTAATTAAACATAGAATTTTACTTATGGCCACTGAATTGACTTAAAGGGTTTAAATAAAAGATAGCAGTTTTTGTTTTTCTGTTTGTTTGTTCTTTTCTTTCATGTGCTTAACACCGTTCCCATACAAAGAGATGGAGATATGTCTAGGCAATCCTTGTACACAATAAAGGGTCAACTCCTATTCTTCTGTCATTGTTTCTTGGATATGTATCTCCCTCAGGAAACTAAGAAAATGCATAGCTGATGCCTCCTAAGGCTGTGACATTGCCATGAGCTCAGTTTTTAACGCCATTAGATGTAACTGTACAGAATGATAAGCTAGTATACTACTGACATCTTCATGGGTTGTCAAACATCTGTGCAGTGCAGATCAAAGAATATGGGTGGACAAAGCTTTCAATGCTGGTGAATAACTATAACATCAAATAAATTTCCTGAACATTCTTCAAGAAAAAACTGTTACATTAAGCAGTAGAGTATACACAGGGCAGTGCGGGCAAAGTTCCATGCTCCTTTAACCCAGTTTCCTAGCACAGTGCAAGAATGTTTGGAAATCTAGGCAAAGGATAAGCAGAAGAGATAAAAATATTTTGAAAACATAAGCGTAACCTGAGGCACAAGGATAAGAAGTACCAAAGGGGGGAAGAGGATGGGGAGAAGCACAGCAGAGCCTTGTTCCTGCTACTATTCGGTGGATTGCCAAAAAGAGTCAGACTCTAGAAAAGGAGATCACAGCTTGGGACTGGAAAAAGGTTGATAGCAGACCTCTGGAACAAGATGGAAGTTTGACTCTCAGAGCCAAGAAACACCAGCTCAATGCCAACAACGGTGTGGAATATTTTGTAGAAGATAATTAACACATGACTCCTAAGGTAGAATTGCCCCAAAATTGCAAGGCTATGGCTAAAGATAGCGATCAGCTGCTTTGAGAAACTGGGGAGAAGGAGGGGGAGGCATGAAATAGACAAAGCTATTGTACCCAGACAACTTTGGGGAGCACTTAAGTGATGGTAGATGAGGGCAGGCTGGATTAAATCCGTGCTTTCTATTTGAATGTTTTAAATATCACTCTGAATTCCATTAATGTGCTAATGGATTACCAATTGTTATGTGTTAATCAAGATGTTCTAAAGAGAATAGATTTAAAAAGCCAGCAAAGAATACAAGCATAATCAAATAACTCATTACATATGGCTAGTATTTGCATAGGAAATCTTCAGTACTGAGAATTCCATTATGTTTGCAGAATCAGGCATTGGTGTTATGTCCTGATTAATGATAAACAGAGTGAACATTGCTCCATTATTCCTCCTCTTATATATAAAGGAATAGACTTCTTATTTGTTTCCTGGCAAGTTTGGATTCCCATGTAGCATGAAAGAAATTAGTTTTTGATAATTATAGGGCAGCAGAAGGTAGCTGTGCAATCTCATCTAGATTATTGACCACAAAGCCCAACAATAAAGCTAAAATGGAAAAAAATAATTTCAAAGATAAACTATTCTAATTTGTAAAAGTCTGACCTGGTGGCACAGGCTTGTATTCCTGTCTACAGAGAACTTCTGAACTACACAGTGGAGTCTGTGGAGCTCAGTGTAGCGTATGTGAGGCCCTGATTTTGGACCCCAGTGCTGAGAACAAAGAGGAGGAGAAAGCATGGGACACAGTAAAGGAGCATAGAATACTGAAACTTCCTCTTTTCTCACAAGGTACCCTTAAACCTGTGACAGAGCACCGCCATCACAACTGGAGCTGAACTGAACTGTTTTCAACCCCTGTCACCTCCGTCTTTCCATTTCGCAAGGTTCAGAACATTTCTTTATTGCCAGCTCCATTTCAGCAAGATTCTAGGTGGACTTGGATATCCTTGCTATCAGAGACAGTTATGTCATTATCACCTAGAAGTGCCATTTTATTTGGTCAATATCCACAAATCCACAGCATGCAAACTTGTTCTCGAGCTGCAGAGAAAAACTCAGTACTGAAGAATGGCAGAATGGTAAATAGCAAATGAGATGTTTTGCAGAACAATAGGCTATTGGATGTAGCATGTTTCATTAGTTCTGTTCTACACGTGACACAAAAAAATTTGCGAAAGAAGTTAAGTCCCCTATAGAATAGATGGAGATGGTAATAAATACCAACAAAGGTGGAAAAAAGTAAAGCTGTGGGGGCTTGTGACATGGCCAAGCCAGTTTGGAAATGAGGAATTGCCTCAAAATGTTAACCATGAGGTTAACACAACATTGCATCATTTGCAAAGGTTTGTTCTCCCATCTCCCATTTTATCCATGCTGAGAATACACCAGAAGATCATTGTCAGCTGTTATCGTCTTTTGGAATTGCCTAACTGTTAGGTTCCCCTTTCTAGGGAAGTGGGTAGCATCCCATGATTGATGGGTGTCAGTAAAAGGGTCATCTCTCTAATCACAGCAAGAGTTCATGACCTCCTTATAGTGTCCACAGCTGCCTCCACTGAGCCATCACAAAGTGCCTTGATTTCTTCCTTCATACAATAAAGCCAGTGCATAAAAATCTCCAATGCAGTTTCTTCCATAAGGGAACTGAATCTGTATTGTATGTGCTCCGTTCTCTAAACTCTTCAAATGGCTGTGCTATTGAAGTCTGAAGACCGAATGGGAAAGGGAGCAGTTATTGGCTCACCTACGTCTTTGGAAATGCGAATGAGCTACATGCTGAACCCTTCTCTACTATAGTGTCTTATCCTCTTCCTCTTAATACCCTTAAACAATGCAATTTTCTCTATGTCTATATTTTAATGGCCTTAAAGCACAAGATTACCTCATGACAGAATTAAAGTGAATTTAAACCCAAAATGTACAGCTCTGATTTGGGTAAGCAACTTTAAAGCTATTTCTAACATTCTTATGTCTTTCTCTCTACCTTTAACCACCCCCTACATGATCAACCCCTCATTATTCACATCTATGCTCTCGGAAGTCTTACATACATTTCTCATTGAAATGTACTTGTCCACTACTATTTTCGAAATTTTAAGTCTTTTATAAGAGCAAATTTGGCTGTGTGTTTAACAGCTCTGTTACCAACATTTATAAGAGGGCCTAGCATATTATAAGTAATAAACAACCCTTTGTTGAAAACTGATTGGTTAACAAAGATAACCTGACTAAATTCAACTACTTCTAGTATACTATTCCCTCCTGTCAAAAATCTCTGTTCATAGAAAACTATTCATGGAAAATTGCATTTAGCCTGAGTAGCCCTCATATGCTAAATTATATCCCTGGAACAAATAAAAAGTAAATTAATTTATATTGAACTGCAACAGCCTTTCTTTTGAGCCACCAATCAGCACCCAAATCATGACATGGG
Organism: Microtus ochrogaster; assembly: GCF_000317375.1. NCBI lineage: Eukaryota > Metazoa > Chordata > Mammalia > Rodentia > Cricetidae > Microtus > Microtus ochrogaster. The sequence goes on from NC_022017.1 coordinate 19,395,731, forward strand.
GACTTACTATTAGTTATGAATGATTGACCGTAGCTTATGCACATTTCTTGCTAACTCTTATAACTTGATTTAACCTGTTTTTCCTCACCTATGTGTCGTACGATTAATAAAGACTTAAAGACAAATATTGAGGTTCAACTTGGAAGATCAGAAATACAAAGAAGCCAGCTCCTGGTTCTTATCTCAATCTCAATCTGAAAATGGCAATCCTGCCTCCAGGAAACCTCAGAAGGAGACTGAAGGCTGTCTCCTCCAGTCTTATAGTCCTCTCTAGTTCTGAGATTAAGGGCATACACCACTACTGCCTGGTTTCTATGACAATCTACTGGGCAGTAGCCCAGGGCCAGCTGGGATTAAAGGTGTGTATCACTACTGCCTGGTCTGTAAGGCTGGCCAGTGTGGCTTTTTTACTTTTCTGATCTTCAGGCAAACTTTATTTGTTTAAATACAATGAAATGCTACCTCATCTAAGTTTTGCCTCTGGGCCTTCTACCTTTTATTCCTTCTGTAGGTCCTACTTCAGTGCTTACTCTCTGTCTGGCTGGTTGGAGGCTGCTTCACTGGCTGGTCCAGAGTGTATCCTTCTTTTTCTCTCTCCTTCCGGCTTCTCACTACTTTCCAAGCCTAGATTCCTCCCCCTACTTATCCTCCCTGCCTGCCAACCCCACCTATCCCTCCTCTGCCTCGCTATTGGCCGGTCAGCTTTTTGTTAGATCAATTAGGTGCCTTAGACAGGCAAGGTGAACCAGCAACACATCTTTGCATAATGAAACAAATGGAGCAAAAACAAATGCTGTGCTCCTCTACACAGTTAAAGCAATACTCGGCAGCATCAACAGATGCAACACATCTTTGCCTAGGTAAATTTGCCTAGTTAATATTCCACAACACTGAACATGGTAGCTGAGAAGGATCCGTCAGCAGTCAGTATTCCTACATACACACCCGTGTAAACAACCATTAACGCACAAGCTACCCTGTGAGAGTTAAGAAAACAGGTAAAAGACCATGGTGCCCAGTGTGAGTGAAAAAAGAGAAGATGAATTGAATAAGACAGGAAAGAAAAGGTGGCCCACATCACCTATGTCCAGAGGCAAGGAGGGAAATGTTCATTTACGAAAAGAAGAAGCATTAAATTGTATTACTTACTTTTCATTTAAACTTATTACTTGTATTACTTACTCTGACCAAGCACCACAAGCAAGCCAGTTTGTGGGAAGGCAGGTCTATTTGCAGCCTACAGTTCCAGGGAGATAAGAGTCCATTTCCATCCTGACAGAGAAACTTGGCTGCAGGCAGGCATGGCAGCCAGAAAAAGAGCAGATTGCTCTCATCTTAAACTGTGAGCAGGAAGCAAAGAACAAACAGAATGGCATTTGCCTTTAAAATCTCAAAGCCCACCCACAGTGAGATGCTTCCTCTAACAAGGCTACCCCTCCTAAGTCTCCCCAAACAGCACCACTAAGTGGGGAACAGCAATCAAATACCCAAGACTGTTGGGGGGAGGACTTTATCAGTCAAACCTCCACATAAATAAAGACATAAGATTTAAAACCCAATACCAGGCCTGCCATGCTGAAACCTGGTACCAGAAAGATCCCTAAATCCATGACTCTAAGCTGTTTCTCAAGGAGTGAGACACTGCAACAGTGCTAGGCAGGTGCCCAAGCGGCTTCCCGACCATAATTCCTGCAGCATCAGACAGAGCCGAGAGCAGAGAGCAAGACTAGGCTACAAAGAGCAGAACACAAAAGCCAACACAGGACTTTGCCCTGGAACTCAGCCTACTTTCTTATAAAACCCGTGATGGCCAGCCCAGGGATGGCCCCACCCACAATGGGATGGGCCCTCACCAGTCAGTAATTAAGAAAATGCCCTACAGCCAGATCTTTTTTTCCCATTTTTTAAAATTTTTTTTTGTTGAAAAAATTTCCGCCTCCTCCTTGCCTCCCATTTCCCTCCTCCTCCCACTCCTCTCCTCCTCCCCCCACTCCTCTCCCCATC
>NC_022017.1:19397834-19410120 GCF_000317375.1 Microtus ochrogaster
TCCCACAAATCCAGTTCATGCAGTAGGATTGAAACCTAGTGCCATTGTCCTTGGCTTCTCATCAGCCTTCATTGTCAGCCATGTTCAGAGAGTCCGGTTTTATCCCTACAGCCATATCTTATGGAGTCACTTTCTCAGCCGAGGTTCCCTCCTTTCAGATGACTCTAGTGTGGGTCAAGTTGACACAAAACTAGCTATGGGAGCTATCATTAGCCCTTTCTCCTTTAAGTTGCTTTTGCTGCTATATTTTGTCACAGCAACAGAAAAGTACTCAAGACAAAGATAAAGCTCGAAGGTATTTGAGATCATTCTTGTCAAAATGGTAAGACCTTGTCTCAAAAAAAAAAATAAAAACCAAATAAATTCAAATTCAAAAGTAATCAAGATATTGGGATTATTTTGACTGGGAAAGATAAAGCTCGAAGGTATTTGAGATCATTCTTGTCAAAATGGTAAGACCTTGTCTCAAAAAAAAAATACAAAACCAAATAAATTCAAATTCAAAAGTAATCAAGATATTGGGATTATTTTGACTGGGAAAGCTTTTGCCCAGAGAGGAGAAGCGAAGGGTACAGCGATCTGAAAAGGGAATTGGGAAACGCAGGCATGAGGGTTATTCTAATTAGGGAGGGGGAGGATAAATAACAGAAGTAGGAAGTGTTGTTCCTTTGGAAACTACAACTCCCAGACTCCTCCTGGACTATGGATACCTGTGCGCACACCTGTGCACAGGTATGGGACATCCTTCCCAGACACCCTTGCGCTCCCCGTTAAAAAGGCAGGGCCACACGAGGCTCTCTCTCTCGTTCACCTTTCCTTGTGTGTCCTGCGCACCTCCCTGCCCTTTTGTGTTCCCCTCCCCCATTAAAGTGGACCCACGTGGGAGCCGCCGTGTCGTGTCTGTGTTTGTTCCGCAGTGTGTGTCTGTTCTAAGTCTGTCCTGTGCCCCGTTTTTTAAGAAGAACAACCCTGTTTTTTTAAGAAGAATAACAGGAAGGTAAAATAGCAGTAATGGTATCTGAAAAGGTCCTAGGGAATAATCATATTAACTGTCTACTTGAGGATATTTATGATGCATTAAGCTATTGTATAAATACATATATATTATAATTATAATTATATATTATAATTATATATTATAAATGAATTTCTACTGGTACTTCCTCCAAGAGCCAAAGGCTTTCTAACAAAGTCTCCAATATTTGACATGAGAATCTCTCTTTTGAGTTGTTATTCAGAGTTGTCCAATACACTCCTCAAACATTATAGGCTGCTACCCTTAGTTGCCCCCATCTAGGTGAAAGATAAATCCCTGTTGCCAAAAACAACTTGGAACACAGGACCTGAGGTACCCAAGCTGGAATTGACTTGAATGAATGGTGACTTTTCTAGTAATGAAAGGTGCTATGGAAGCTTCCAAAAGAGGGAAGAAACCAACAGACTGACCCAGCTATAATGCCTATGATCCATAACAGCAGCCATCCTGGCATGATAACCCTAAGGGTGCAATTATGGAACTCATAGCTTGGTTGTAACCAACTGCTCTCTAACTGGACTTAAGACTTTCTCAGCAAGAGGGGAAATATGTCTGGTACTGGAAATCTAGGCAGCTACCAAAGCCAGTGAAATCAGGAATCCCAGAAGAGAACCACTGTTTTACTAAACCAGCATTCTAGTAAGCCAGGGGTTAAATGTAGCTACTCCCTAACTACATTCTAAATATATATCCCTGAATCCATAGATAAGTGCAGTTCTTCCCATCATCAAAGAAACCTGTCTTTGCAATGGATGGAGACCATGACAAAAAACCTCAGCCAACAAAAATGTGAAGTTGTTGAACCTAATCTTGACTGCTAAAAATTATAACACAACTCCTATACCTGAAACTCATCACAGTGATCATTGAAAAAGAGGAGGTGGAAAGATTGGAAGAGCTAGAGACACAGGGAGCTGACTTTGCGATTGTGTCTTCTAGTAAAATCAGAAGTTACGGACATAATGTCTCACTAATAGGACAGTCTAAACCTGAGTTGAACAAGGATAGCACTGATAGTCATGCTAATGTGGACGGGTGAAAGTTTATAAGCCCTTAAGTCTACCAAAACAACTACAGGCAACTAAAAAATGCTGAGAGTGGTAGAAAGTCTTCAGGCACACCAACACCAGATGATGAGTTCAACAAACATGCAAGAAATGTTATTTATACTGGCTGAGCACATTGTATTTATATATTTAGAAATATAGATGCATGTGTGTGTGTACGCAACAGCAATTAACACAAAAGTGAGGGTGTGAATTGGAAAGAAAGAGAGAGTAGGATTATACGGAGCTGTTTGGACAGGGGCAAGGTAAGGGAATAATGATGCCATCCAATTATAATCTTACAAAGGTAATTTCAAACAACAAAGAAAAAGCAGCATAATAAAGTACCAACCAACAAATGGGATAAAACATTTGTAAATCATAAATTTAAAAAGGAATATCTAGGAGTGGAATTGAGGAGTGGATCTTGCCTTAATTGCATGTTTAACATGTTGAAGAAATTCCTCAATTTCCAAAACAGCTTGGTCATTTTATACAAAATCCCTTAGCATCTTTGCCCCCACAAATCATAACTCCACATTTTGAGTTTTAGTTAACTTTACTTCTGTCATGAGATAACCTTGCAATTTGAGACACTTAAAACACTGCACTTGACATAAAGAAACCTGCATATTGTTTAAGAGCAGCAAAGGGAAGAGGATAAGACACTGTAGTAGAGAAGGGTTCAGCATGTAGCTCATTTCAACCATCAAAGACTAGCAAAGACGTAGGTGAGCCAGTAACTGCTCCCTTCCCCATTCAGTCTTCAGACTTCAATAGCACAGCCATCTGATGAGACTAGAGAAGGGTGCATATACAATAAAGATTCAGATCCCTAATGGAAGATACTGAACTGGAGATTTTTATGCACTGACTTTATCGTGTGGAGGAAGAAGTCAAGGCACTGTGATGTCTCAGTGGAATCACTTGCCAGCACCATAGGGAGGCCATGGACTCTGGCTGTGGTTAGAGAGGTGAGCATCACAGAAAGCTACCCTTCTCCCCAGAAGCAGGAACCTCACAATGAGGCAAACTGCAAAGAGGATAACCACTGGAAATGATCTTCTTGTGTATTCTCAACATATATGAAGTAAATTTGGGGAAGAATATGTACTAATACATGAGAGCACTATTACGGTAACCTTAGTTCAGTGATGACTCAAACTGCAATTCTCCTAGTACCTCCTAGAACTTGCTTTGCATTTATTAATTTGACTAACCAATTTCTCATTTACTGAACTGGATTTTGGGGGAATCTCCTACTTGCATGTTTTTACAAAGGTAGTTAATTATTACACCTTCATTTAGAATCACCATTTATGATTCTATTGGACTCTATATTTCCCCCAATCGGGTATTAATGGAAGAATGTGTACAACTTCTAGTTCTTGCTCTCAAAGGAACAAACAGCAATCACTTCTCATCTTCCATTCCTCTCTTTTGTTAGCTGGATGGAGACTGAGAAAGTGGGGAAGGTAGGGAATCATTCTGGGCCATCAAGGTAGAAGATGGACGATGCATGTTGAAATGATAGAACAAAAACTAGAGAAGGAGGAGGAAGATGCTAGGCATAACCATGCCTACCCACCCTTGTGCATGGGGGAGGAACAGTCTTTCATAGCTTCTGAGTTTGCTTTTTCAGGGTACCAATCATTTAACATTAGTAATTTAGAGATAATGAACTTTAACCTCTAAAACACAGTGATGTCAGTGTATTCGGAATAAGAGAGAAATCCCTTGGGTTGTGATCCGATGTTGGTAACATAGATCAAAACACTGGAGTAAAATGAAAGGAGAAACACGGTGCAGTTATAAAAGTTGTGGTCATCCACAAAGGCTGCATCATGGATTTCAAATGCTGCGAAAACAACTATAAAAACGCCTCTGAGAAGCCAGAGTAGAAATGATGTGGAACTCCTGAGAACTATGAACAAGTCAAGGTGTCACAGGGGAGGGGGAGGTGGCGCAGTAAAAGTAGTGGTGCAACTGGAACCCAGAAATGGAAAAGAATCAAGAGAACATTGGAAAAGAATAGTGGTGTGGGGTGGGAGGGGACACATATGACACACCACACTGTCCCAAGAGCACTGAGAGTCCTGACTGGCCTGCCTTCTCTGTAAGTTGCAGAATTAACACTGTGTAAATGAATCCACATTCTCACTAAGTACTTGCACAATCGCATTTATTTTCCAGGCGCAGTTACCAACAGAATGAAATGCCCCATTGGGAGCCTTGGTTTGTGAATAAGACATTCTAGGGTTTATCCATTCTCACTAAAGCAATGCAATTGGAAAAGCAATGCAGCTATTGGCTGTCTGTAGACTGTTCACACTGGTCCAGACAGGAGCAGGTTGTAGTGTGCCTGTATCTGTATTCGAGGGTGCTGCCGTCGGAGCAATCGAGGGCAATGTCCCTGTATTCATAGCTGTCTTCACGGCAGCAAACACAGGAATTCTCCAATTGGAAGGTCTCATAATTGTACCTAAGAGAAAGGAAACCAGAAATAGTTTGAAACATTTACAAGCATCAATAACTTGACGTCACTGCTCTATCAAATTTTCTAATGACTTTCTTAAAAGGCTTACTAGCCTTGACTTAATGTGATCTTTTTCTAGACCTCGCTTCCCTTCCAATTGCAAAACTCTGAAGATCAGTGAGAACTGTCATTTGAAACAAGAATGAGATTAAGAAGGAAGAGTTGTCGCGGAATAATGGGAACATTATGGTGTCAAAAAATGTAAATAAGAGATTTTAAATCACTGTCAAATTATAATTATTCTCACTAAATTAATTTATGTGTAAAATTGTATATTAAGGAGAACATGCGTGTCATTCTAAAATTCAACTTCAGAATGATTTGGTAATGTACCTCCTGGAGTATGAAACTTTTATAGTCACTACAGGAAAATAAATGCATTTATCACAGATGTGTTAAGCATGTTTAGAAAGTGACCTCAGAATAACTGAGGGCTAAAGTGATTACTTTTAATCCTCAGGTCTTAGTATTTTATATATTCTTCCTTTGCATCCTAATCAGGCTGTTCTTTCCTGTCAAACTCCTCTACGTGATGTTGCTTGATTTTTCTCTAAGCATCAAGTGTGGAACACATTCAAAGGAAAACTTACTTGAGGGTCCTTTTGCAGTCTCCTACACATCTGGCCATCTCAACTCTCTTCCTACAGCCATTATATCTAATGGTCACATTCACGGGAGAAGTTCTGCACTCACTCTTACCTAAAGCAAAACGTACAACGGACAAAGAAGTGAGAGTTACCATCTTAACTCTTACTAGGTGTACATTATCTTAACCAAAGGGAAGAGGCACACCAACTACTTTGCCATGTTATTAAGGAAAATAACTATCTCAGCCCCGGTTGTGAAAGGAACTTCATTAAGACTTGGATAGATATTATTTGATTATTGCTTATAGTTCTGGTTAAGGGGAAAGGGAGCAATAAGTAGAAGAAAGGGAGAGGAGCCAGGCTGAGCAGAGAAGATGATGGGACATCGCTGACAAGCAGTTTCTCATTGCCGATTACATAACCGTGCGTTCTAATACACAGACTAACAATGCAGACTGCTGGTGTTAGGACAGAAAAGTCATCTTCTTTTTACACAGGAATCACAACAAAATCCCTTGCAAATATAACTGCGCATTATTTTCACAAGAAAAGCGGCTGCTATCAATAAGCAGCTATAACACGCTTTGCAAGCATATCAATTGACAGCTTCTATTTCAACCCAGGTTTCTGTATTTTAACACAACTGGTAAACCTTCCATTAATGATCTGCCATTCTGTCTTAACAAAATGCTACTTTTCCAACCACGTAGATATTTTCTATAGAGAGAGGTTATCTTACATGTATAGCAACATTTCTTTGAATCGTAGGTTCTCTCTCCCTGTAGGAACAAAAAATTGAAATATTTGTTATTGAATGAAATATGGCATTTCTTAATATACTAAAGTAGCCACAGGAAGGGGAAATGGAAAGAGATGAGCATGCTGATATCAACTCTAGAGCTAGGCAAGAGCAGAAAGTGTTGAACTTGGCAATAAACATGAGACTGGGTGTTTAAGACCGTAAGATTTTGCAGTGACAGAAAGAAAGGGGAAAAGAATATGCAAATACGAAAACAAATTATGCTTCACTTACTTTAAAGGAAAAATCCTTTAACACAATACCAGATGCCATCGGCTTGTTTTACTTAAGATCTGCGCTCCATCTTTGTTTTGAATTCAAACTTTCCTGACTCTTAAGATGAAACCCAAGTAAACTATTGAAATATAGGGTTTGGATTCTAAAATAATGCTTTAAGCTATGTTATAAGTTATAGATGCAGAAAGAAAAGTGATAATTTAATATTGAGTATTAACTAATATAAAAAACAACATCCATTAAGTGTGTTGGCACGAACTAGAACCATTTGAGGAGAAAGAATCTCATTTTTAAAAAATATCCCAACTAGCCAGTAGGAAAGCTTGTGGGGAAATTTTCTTGATTAATTGTTAATAAAGGAGGACCAACTCACTGAAGGCAATGCCAACCCTGGTTTGGCGGCCCCGAGTGGATAAGAAAACAGCCTGGAATGCTATAAGTGTAAGCCAGTAAGCAGCACTCCTCCATGGCCTCCGCATCAGCGCCTGTTTCTGGGTTCCTGCCTTAAGTTAACTGTCCTGACTGCCTTAGTGACATGTGACATGAGAATTGTAAAATGAATAAATCCTTTCCTCTTCAAGTTCTTTTGATCATGGTGTTCATCACAGTAATAGAAACGAAAATACAAAGGCAGAGAAATAATGGCTGTGGCACAAAGATATAAATATACAGATATGTGTCATTTTAGAGAATTTGAAGTTTTATAGGGAGTAATTAAGTATGAACTTTCAATAAAAAGGTGGTTTTTCATTTTGTTTATAAAATAGTAGAGGGGGATTTGGCTCAATAGGTTAGAGTCATTGTTTCTTTATTTGTTGTTGGTTTCCTGAGAAAATTTTAAAAATTTAATTAAAATCTAATTATATCATCAAATATTTTTATGCCCCCAATCAATCTCCCTTTTGAATTCATGACTTTGCATTCTTTAATTATTATTGTTACATATGTATGTATATATATGTATATATATGTATGAATATGTAGTCAAGTTTATACACACACAAAGAGAGAGAGGGACAGAAACAGAGAATTTGTAGTCCTTACAAAGGACCCAGCTTTAGTTTCTAGATCCCACAACCAACCATACTCTAATTCCAAGAAGCCAATACTCTCTTCTGACCTCTGAGGATACCAGGCATGAGCATAGTGTACATACACACATGCAGATAAAACACTCACACACAAGTTAAAAGAAATACATAGAATAGCTAATATTTGTTAGACCATGACTTACTTCTGCGCACCAGGTTTGCTTCGGGCAGTTCTGAACCATGGCCGCCAAGCCAGTGCTCTTGCAGGTGTAGGAGACACATGGGTTGCTAGGGTCATCAAAGGATGTACCAATCTGAAAGGTGATCAGGGAAGGAAAGCGGTTATTTGCCTTAGAATATAATTTAACTTAGCAGTTAAAAACTGCTAGAAAAGAACAAAAGAAAGGAAGAAAAGGGATGAAATTTCTTTAGTGTCCGTAAAGAGACGATTTCAGTTGTTATAAACAGTTAAGGAAAGGTGGTTCTTCAACTTCAGTGAATATAAATCAAAATTCTCTGTTGGGGACATGGACAGCTTCAAGATTCCCAATCTTCAAAATAAATCTTATGACAGTCACTGTATTATATGTTTAAGAATATTTTTCAAGAATGGATGTTTCATAGTAAGCAGGATGTTCACCAATTGTTGTGCTCTATACTTCATGAAAAGTATGACATCTAAGCAAAATGACACAAAGAGGTTTATTGAATTAAGACTCATGGTCAAAACACTTTTTGCAAGCTAAAATGATAACTTGAGTTGGATCCTAGGAATCCACTGTAGAGAGAGAATTGATGCCTAATAGGTACCCTTGGCCATCACACAGGCACCATGCTGCAGGCACATACGCCAATAATAGATAAAAGAGTAAGTGAGTACTAAGAGAGCTTAGAGATTGCTCAGTGGTTGCATCCTTGCTGTTCTTCCAGAAGACCAGGATTTGGTTCCCAGCACCCAAATAGTGGCTCAGCATCTATACCTCAGTTCCAGGGGGCCCAGGGCACTCTTCTGTCTTCCGAGGGCCCCAAGAACCCTTTGGTGCACATGCATCCATGAAAATTAATATACATGAATATAAAACTTATATTTAAACACTTATATATTTATACACATAACAAAAAAAACCACTAAAACATGTATACACATAAAAAAACAAACAAATCTTTATAGTAGGGTTAATGGCAATTCTCCCGAGTTGCCTTACTTCTATCTTTGTTAAAACTCTTTGGACTGTTTTGTAATTAATTTCTGTCCAGCATTCCAATGAAGCACAGTCTGAGAAACAAGGTTTAATTCAGCCTTCATGATGTTGCAACCCTTTAATACAGATTTTCATGTGTGGTGACCCCCAACCATAAAATTATTTTGTTGCTACTTCATAACTTCAGTTTTGCCACTGTTGTGAATTATGACATAAGTGTCTGATATGCATGATATCTGATATGTGACCCCTGTGGAAGGTTCAGTTGACACCCAAGTGGGTTGTGACCCCCAGGTTGAAAACTACTGATTTAAGGCTTTAGGGCAAAAGATAAATTCCCTATTAAACTGAAATTTTATGACTTCAACTCTTTCATTAGAAAGTCATTAGGATTTCCTTTTGGATCTTTACTTAATAGGTTGTGTGGTTTCTAGAGTCACACCAGTTTGCATAGTTGAGAAAATCAGAATAGAATGTGAGCGAGTTGAATTTTACAAGCACTCCGTTATGTGTTTCTTAGCATGCCTCGTTTACTTTCGTTTGAGTTTTAAGTATTTATTAACACCAGCGGAGAGTGTTAGTATCAGTTCGGGAATCATTGGACATTTTTGGTTTCACAAAGCCTTTTGTAGAAAATGAAGCCCAAGCCCTGCCCCAAATGTGGGCTCAACAGTCTAGATCCAGCCCTGTACAGACTAAGCCCCTGAGTGGGTGGAGCCCTCGAGGTTGCTTGTTTGATGGCTGGCAGTTTGGCCATCTGATCTTTCTGGTTGTAATTACAGCTGAACTCTGTTCCTTGAAATCAATGTTGCACAATATGCCTTCTCCATCTGGTAGGACCCTGGGGAACTCCTGTTCTGAGATGGACTGCTGGCTGGGTAATGACTGAGAGCACAGCTTCTTTCAGCCCCACCCGAGTGCTGCGTTTTCTGTAACTACTGTGAACAGAGGAGAACTTAGCCTTGGTCTTTTTAAAAGCATGTTTAAGAGCATTTTTTATTATACACTGAAAACCCCCTAGTGTGGCTTAGCATTGCATTTATTCATATGACTATATTAATGAAATAGCGAGGAAAAAGGCTTACCTCATAATCAGTATTGTTAAATAAACATGTTCTTGGTTCTGAAAAATAAACGTAATATACTTCTTTAATATTCATGAAGGAGAATTTGCAGATGGGATCATACCCACAAATTATGCTTTCCTTAAAATAATATTGCCTTTTAACCCATTGATGCTGTTACTATCCCTTAATGCTAGGTTTTTCTTCATTACAATAATGATAAGTTTTAAGAAGTACTAATTCTGTTATATTTGCCAGAGCCTAATGTCCATGTGTGACATATTTGCTCAAAAACATCCCTTGAATGTCTCATCAGGCAAACAATGTACAGATTCAGTTCATATAACATATCACAGATGCATACCGCAGTGGCCGATTTCACAGCAGGAATCATTCGATTTGAACGTTATCAGCTTCTCTCCAGTTTTGCAGGTAGGTGGAGAAGGACACTCTTTAGGTTTGCAGTCGACAGCCTGTGCTTCAGTACAGGTACACTGGTGGCAGTTAGACGTCCATGTGTCCCCCGGCTACAGAGACAAACCATGTGGAGACATTTTTTTTTTTCACAAAGAGGCAGGAAGGAAATTTAGGTTAAAGTAGAACATAACTTTATACTTACAGATTTCTCTTCTCCCAGTGGACCATGACACACTGTTAATATAAAGTAATAAATGTTAATTAGAGGTTGAAATTACAACCACTTGCTATTTATAGATAACTATTGGGGGGCCCATATGGTATTTGATACCAGGATTTCAAAGCTCAATTTTTGGAGACATTGTACCTAAAAATGGATAAATGACACCTGCCTATGAAGATGGATGCCTACTTCCAGCGAAGTGTTTTGTATAGGGTTATGGACACGGTGCTTTTTGCTTTATTTTGTGTGTGTATGCATGTGTACGCTATTCAGTTTACTGTCTGATAAATCTGCTTTCTATCTCTACAATTCAATAAATACCGAGACATCATTGGCAAATACAAAGATACAAATTCACTTAATCAATCATTTAAATTCCATGTCATAAGCAATATTAACTTTCACATTCAAAGCGTTGGCCTTTCTTTAAAATTCAGGAAACCCTGTCTGTACTAGAAGCTCTTCTTTAGGCCTCTCGTTTTGTCTCTAGTCTTTTCAATGGAACTTTTCTCCATGATGTACAACACTAAGTGGAAGGCTCTCCAACTTGTAACTCATTTGAGCCCATGGACACTTTTTATATGAATATGCAGTACCCCGACAGATCTTCAACAATCTCTAACATAAATGCACAAAACAGACCGTGTCTTCTTGCCCCAAGCACAGTCTGATTATCAAAGCATCCAGACTCAGGTCATTGCAGTTTGTCATTCATACTGCCAACAAATCCCTTCCCCTCATCCTTACTTCCAACCTTTCCTTTCTTTGTTCTTGCCTAATCCACCTCATCATCGTCAGCCCATCAACTCAACTGCACAGATTCCTTTCTGGTCCAATCAGTTCTCTGCACCACAGCTACAGCAGTTTTCCGAATGCCTAATTGTCTGATTGCTTTTATTTCAAATGGTAGTCTTTTAAAATGAATACTTTATTCTAGTGTCCAAGGTCTCCCATATCAACGTTGCCTCTTTAATCAACTCTGTCCTCTCATATATCTGACCTAGACTAGCCTACGAATTGCTTTCACATTCCAATTCTAAAGCCCGCATTCTCCACAGTACGTCTATTTACTTCTTATGGTGAACTTTATTGTCTGCCTTATATGGAAACTGTGTTTTTTAAAAATTTCCATTTCCTCACTAGATGAGGTCAAAATTATTTTCTTTATTAAATGCTCTCTGCAAAATACATCACATTATCTCAAAAGTAGTGGGAAGTCAATAAAGTTCTCAGAAATTACTAAACACAGACACACTTGTAATTTTCAACTAGAACAAAACCCCCAAAGTTGTATTACATAGTTCGTTAAATGTTCACTCTTATGAGAACAGTTATATTTTCTACCTCTTATCAAAATGCATAATTTCATGAAAGAGCTCACAGGCAAATCAGCGTGCATTGCTTGGCCACACTTGTTTGTGATTGAGAAAATAACATACATCATTTGACAAATAAAAGCCGGATTTGTGTACTCAGTTTCTTTGATGACCACTCATGTGCTGGACCCCTGGTGTACAAGAAGAGCTGTCAGAAAAGAATTTCCCCGCAGTGGGGGTCACTCACCTGGGGCTGGTGGAAGCAAGCCTGAACACGCTGTGTGTGAAAGAGAAAACCTGTTAGTCTCTGGAATTTCTGGAATGGAGTCATCGTTTTGGGGACAATACATTCATTACTACATTGTTGAAATAATTGACCATACAGGCAGGCTTACAGATATACAACCCGTTTTGCTTCTGTGCCGTTTAGAGTATCTGACAGCCTGCTATTGTTCGGGTGTTTCTTTTAGACCTCAAAGTTTAATGGAAGAGAAATCTACATTGAGAATAAAAACTAGACTTCTACTGAAATTTTTCTTGGAAAACAATTCACATGAAAAGGCCAGTGACTAAAGAGTAAGGGATGATTTTACTACATGGGAATATAATTATAAGAAGATAGTTTTGATCTTAAGAAAACCTTGGACTTTCCACAGGGCAGGGAACCCTGACTGCTCTTTGGAGAGGGAAGGGGAGAGGAGTGGGGGGAGGGGGAGAAGGGTGGGAGAAGGGGGAGGGAAATGGGAGGCTGGGAGGAGGCAGAAACTTTTTTTCCTTTTCTCAATAAAAAAA